>NC_134399.1:155602062-155833225 GCF_050003625.1 Haematobia irritans
TAGAAAATTTTGTCAAAATTTTTTATTTCAATAGAAAATTTTTCAAAATTTTATTTCTATAGAAAATTTTATTTCTATAAAAAATTTTGTCAAAATTTTATTTCTATACAAAAGTTTGTCAAAATTTTATTTCTATAGAAAATTTTGCCAAAAATTTATTTCTACAGAAAATTTTGTAAAAATTTATTTCTGTAAAAAATTTTGTCAAATTTTTATTTCAATACAATATTTTGTCAAAATTTCATTTCTATAGAAAATTTTGTCAAAATTTTATTTCTATAAAAAATTTTGTCAAAATTTTATTTCTATACTAAATTTTGTCAAAATTTTATTTCTATACAAAATTTTGTCAAAATTTTATTTGTATAGAAAATTTTGTCAAAATTTTATTTGTATAGAAAATTTCGTCAAAATTTTATTTCTATTGAAAATTTTGACAAAATTTTATTTCAATAGAAAATTTTGTAACAAAATTTTATTTCAATAGAAAATTTGTCAAAATTTTACTTTTAAAGAAAATTTTGTAAAGATTTTATTTCTAAAGGAAATTTTGTTAAAATTTTATTTCTGTAGAAAATTTTGTCAAAATTTTTTATTTCAATAGAAAATTTTTCAAAATTTTATTTCTATAAAAAATTTTGTCAAAATTTTATTTCTATACAAAAGTTTGTCAAAATTTTATTTCTATAGAAAATTTTGCCAAAAATTTATTTCTACAGAAAATTTTGTAAAAATTTATTTCTGTAAAAAATTTTGTCAAATTTTTATTTCAATACAATATTTTGTCAAAATTTCATTTCTATAGAAAATTTTGTCAACATTTTATTTCTATAAAAAATTTTGTCAAAATTTTATTTCTATACTAAATTTTGTCAAAATTTTATTTCTATACAAAATTTTGTCAAAATTTTATTTGTATAGAAAATTTTGTCAAAATTTTATTTGTATAGAAAATTTTGTCAAAATTTTATTTCTATAGAAATTTTGTCAAAATTTTAGTTCTATAGAAATTTTGTCAAAATTTTATTTCTATACAAAATTTTGTCAAAATTTTATTTCTATACAAAATTTTGTCAAAATTTTATTTCTATACAAAATTTTGTCAAAATTTTATTTCTATACAAAATTTTGTCAAAATTTTATTTGTATAGAAAATTTTGTCAAAATTTTATTTGTATAGAAAATTTTGTCAAAATTTTATTTCTATAGAAATTTTGTCAAAATTTTATTTCTATAGAAATTTTGTCAAAATTTTATTTCTATAGCAAATTTTGTCAAAATTTTATTTCTATACAAAATTTTGTCAAAATTTTAATTCTATAGAAAATTTTGTCAACATTTTATTTCTATCCAAAATTTTGTCAAAATTTTATTTCTATAGAAAATTTTGTCAAAATTTTATTTCTATAGAAAAGTTTGTCAAAATTTTATTTTTATGGAGCATTTTGTCAAAATTTTATTTTTAGAGAAAATTTGGTCCAAATTTTATTTCAATAGAATATTTTTTCACAATTTTATTTCTATAGAAAATTTTGTCAAAAATTTATTTCTATAGAAAACTTTGTCAAAATTTTATTTCTATAGAAAAGTTTGTCAAAATTTTTTTTAAAGAAAATTTTGTCAAAATTTTATTTTTGTAGAAAATTTTGCCAAAATTTTATTCCTCTGGTAAATTTTGTCAAACTTTTATTTCAATAGAATATTTTGTCACAATTTTATTTATATAGAAAATTTTGTCACAAAATTATTTCTGTAAACAATTTTGTCAATTTTATAAATTCTATAGATATATAAATTATATCTATAGAATTTTGTAAAATTTTTATTTCAATTAAATATTTTGTCAAAATGTTATTTCTATACAATATTTTGTCAAAATTTTATTTCTATAAAAAATTTTATTTCTACAGAACGTTTTGTCAAAATTGTATTTCTATAAACAATTTTGTCAAACTTTTACTTCTATAGAAAATTTTTTCAAAATTTTCTTTTTATAGAAAATTTTGTCAAAATTTTATTTCTATAGAACGTTTTGTCAAAATTTTATTTCTATAGAAAATTTTGTCAAAATTTTATTTCTATAGAATGTTTTGTCAAAATTTTATATCTATAGTAAATTTTGTCAAAATCTTATTTCTATAGTAAATTTTGTCAAAATTTTATTCTTATAGAAAATTTCGTCAAAATTTTATTTCTATTGAAAATTTTGACAAAATTTTATTTCAATAGAAAATTTTGTAACAAAATTTTATTTCAATAGAAAATTTGTCAAAATTTTACTTTTAAAGAAAATTTTGTAAAGATTTTATTTCTAAAGGAAATTTTGTTAAAATTTTATTTCTGTTGAAAATTTTGTCAAAATTTTTTATTTCAATAGAAAATTTTTCAAAATTTTATTTCTATAAAAAATTTTGTCAAAATTTTATTTCTATACAAAAGTTTGTCAAAATTTTATTTCTATAGAAAATTTTGTCAAAATTTTGTTTTTATAGAAAATTTTGTTAAAATTTTATTTATATAGAAAATTTTGCCAAAATTTTATTTCTCTGGTAAATTTTGTCAAACTTTTATTTCAATAGAATATTTTGTCACAATTTTATTTATATAGAAAATTTTGTCACAAAATTATATCTATAAACAATTTTTTCAAAAATTTATATCTATAGAATTTTGTAAAATTTTTATTTCAATTAAATATTTTGTCAAAATTTTATTTCTATAAGAAAATTTTTAAAAATTTTATTTCTATAGAACGTTTTGTTAAAATTTTATTTTTATACAAAATTTTGTCACAATTTTATTTCTATAGGATATTTTGTCAAAATTGTATTTCTATAAACAATTTTGTCAAACTTTTATTTCTACAGAAAATTTCTTCAAAATTTTCTTTTTATAGAAAATTTTGTCAAAATTTTATTTCTATAGAACGTTTTGTCAAAATTTTATTTCTATAGAAAATTTTGTCAAAATTTTATTTCTATAGAATGTTTTGTCAAAATTTTATTTCTATAGTAAATTTTGTCAAAATCTTATTTCTATAGTAAATTTTGTCAAAATTTTATTCTTATAGAAAATTTCGTCAAAATTTTATTTCTATAGAAAATTTTGTTGAAATTTTATTTCTATAGAAAATTTTGTAACAAAATTTTATTTCAATAGAAAATTTGTCAAAATTTTATTTCTATAGAAAATGTTGTCAAAATTTTATTTTTATAGAAAATTTTGTCAAAATTTTACTTTTAAAGAAAATTTTGTAAAGATTTTATTTCTAAAGGAAATTTTGTTAAAATTTTATTTCTGTGGAAAATTTTGTCAAAATTTTTTATTTCAATAGAAAAATTTTGTCAAAATTTTATTTCTATAGAAAATTTTATTTCTATAAAAAATTTTGTCAAAATTTTATTTCTATACAAAAGTTTGTCAAAATTTTATTTCTATAGAAAATTTTGTCAAAATTTTGTTTTTATAGAAAATTTTGTTAAAATTTTATTTTTATTTTGTTAAAATTTTATTTCTGTGGAAAATTTTGTCAAAAGCTTTTATTTCAATAAAAAATTTTGCCAAAATTTTTTTCAATAAAAAATTTATGTTCCTCGTATCTGGACAGTTATATTTAGCAAAATCTATCAAAACATCAATTTTCCAATCTACCAAACAGTAAATAATCTAAAATTTTTGGTAGAATTCTACCAAATGTGACAACCGTGGTACTCACACATGCTCACGCACGATTCACGGCAATTAACGTGACTTACGACAAATTCACAACACATTTTCCAACTGGGAATGACCAAAGGGAACAAAATTCACAATTCATGAATAGAATATATGATAGTTCAACATCTAAATTCATTTCAGTTAACATACGAATAAGATTTAAATCTTGATTTCGTTTCGTGAGCGTGATTTTGCAGAGATTTTAATCCCGCACATTCACGAAACGGTTTTATTTCTCGCGCACCCTTCAACACGACATATTGAAACAAATATTCCATTCACGCACATTCAAGAGAGTTGCTTCAGATGTTGTCCATTTCGTTTCATAATTATATTTAGACTCCTCTATATAATCCAATCCAGAACGTGAATTATATACACTGAAAGACGAGTTTTCCTTTCTGAAGAACAAAATTGCATACAAGTAAAGCTTTCTTTAACCGCTAAAAAATTTTCTTTAAAAGAAAATAAAATAGTTTAGAGAAAATAGTTGAAATATTTATTATAAATTAGGGTTTATCGGCTCTTAAGGAAAATGCTTTTTCTATTCAATAAAAGAAAGATCGAATAAAATCAACATTTCTAAAATAGTTTGTCTTAAATTTCGTTCCGGAGGAAAGTATTTTTTCTTCGTGTGTATAAATTTAATCTACCTGGTTTTATCAAACTTACTTATTAGAAGACCTTACAATTTAGAAGACCATCTAAAGCAGTTGTAAGATACTTTGCAACCGTCAACTGTTGCCACAACCACACAAGTAATTTCAATGTGAATATTAGTTTTTCCTACGTATACGTACATAATCCATGGTGGAGGCTACATAAGATTCGGCCTTGCCGAACTTTTTGCCATTTTAAAATGTTTTAGATTCAATTAATTTCATAATATGATTTATTTTCATTAATTACAACTATGAATTTTGTAAACATGTTCTAGATTTTGAGCAAGATCCATCCGCTTTTCTACATACACAATTTCTAAGAGTTCGTGAAGCAAATTTTCTGGTAAATTCTTCGTCGTCTGCGTCAGCCTTATCCTCATACGTTTTGGATTTTCCATTTGGCAATGGTGTCGAAGTATTTCTTCCATATAAAGGATGCGATTGTTCTTTGTCTGGAGTTCCATTATTTTGCCGCTTTAAAATGTCGTCAAACAAATTTTTTAGTTTTTTCTCTTCTATGCGATCTAATATTGGATTCCGTTGAACAACTCTTCTAGTAGTCGAAGACCGGTTGGAAGCAACTCTTTTAGTTGTCGAAAACCGGTTTGAAGCAGGTGTTGTTGGTGAGATTTTACTTTTAAATTTTTTCAAATTCAGAACATTTTCGTTCACTTTTATTACTGGGCTATTATTTTGTTGTTTTAAAAGTCTTTCAAAATATTCTTTAAGTTTTTTATTTTCTAATTCCTCATCTTTATTGGTTGGTGTAGTATCTGCTGTAGATGAAGTTTCCTTCAGTTTTGGTATAAGTTGTAAACGCGTTATATGTTTTTCACCCATTGCTGAAGTATTGCTTAACTTCGTTGTATTTTCATTGGCATAGCCCACAGAAAATTCGTTTAAATGTAACAGCATTATTAAATACAAAATGTTTCTCCATTGGTAATTGGATATGAGCATTTTCTTGTGTGTTGAGGTTTTCCACTTTATTTCTATAAATTAAATTATCGAGACGTTGATATACTTTCTGTTCAATAGGTCGATTGCAACTGATCATTGTTTATGCTTGTTTACATTAATTTATTCTATATCGATTAACTATTTGCCTCTCAAACATTATTGTGGAAGAGAGAACCTAGTTAACTACTTTACTGCTATGAATAATACTTTGCAATATCGACTCATGAGAATATTTTAACACTAGTTTACAGATATTATTAAATATGAATTGTACCTAAATCCAATGGATATGATTTTACATGCAACTTGCAAATCTACCATAAAATATATCACCCATGTTGAAAATTGTATCAAAATTCGTTCCGTTTTCCCCATATTCAACAGCATCCACTCGTTGGCCACAAAAACTCTTGTACACCCAGTAGAAAGTGCCTTGGAAAATAAAGGAAAAAAATCATCAATGTCGTTTTCCATTTTGTTTCCACACGGATGAAAAAGACTGTTTTTCATATGTTTGGCTATAAACATTATATGTTTGGAACACAAATTTTTAAACACAATATTTTTGAGTGCAAGCATATAATGTTCATAAACTAGCATAACATGTTTGGGACATATATGTTAATATGTTAGAACATATTATGTTTGGGACATAAAATGTTTGTAAATATAATATGCTTGGATGCAAACATATATTAATTTAGAAATAGCCTATAAACATATATGTGTTTAGTAGCTTGGAGCGCTATTTAACAGGGAGCGATATTGAATTAAGTTGGTGGTTGTTGCTTGTTATTACAAAATTAACATTTTATTTTTCCTTGGGCAATTGATCAGCTACTTCTTTGATCCTTACAAACTGTGTGGTCCGCTGTTCGAATCCCCGTCCAGCAAAAGGTAAAATTAAAATAAAAAAATCATAAAATTGAATAATTTCTTCTACAATGTTTGTATTACAGAAAAAGGTGCTAAGAACTAAAAAATCTCGTGGAAGTGAGAAAGATGTGGGGGAATATACAATTGGGCAGAAACAAAATTTTGAGCATTCAGGTCGAAAACCTATGTTGTTAGCACCTATATTACCTGTTTATTTTCATAATTCATTATGATTGTAAATATATAAATAAATAAATAAAATTTTGAGAACAATATTGTTTGGGAGAATTTTTTTTAAGCATATAATATTTTTGGGTGCAAAATGCTTCCAAACATATTATATGTTCACATAATAACATATTGTTTTTTGGAAGACAACATTATTGAATTTGGATGCAAAAATACAAAATGTTTGGAGCTTAGAATACCCAAACATATATTGTTTAGACCAATATGCTTTCAAACATATTATATATTGGAAGAGATCAAACATATAAATGTTTGGGCAATACCCAAAAATATATATGCTTGAAGCAAAATATGTTTGGGAGTATATGTTACAGAAGCGATTTTTTGTGAGCGTGCAGTAAGTAAATTATTTTCAATTTCCATATTTTAGAACATTAACGGGCACATGTTTATGAGAGCTTTATATCAATCTGAACGGAAATGTCTGATATTATCAGCTATAGTTAGTTGCACGTTTGGAAATTTAAAACTTTTATCACCAAAATTTTTTTTTTACAAAATTTTTATTTTTGCAATAAAAAAATTATTTTTGATCCAAAAGCACAGTCCATTTCGTTTATGTCAAACAATGTTCTTTTCTGTGTTCAATGTTCTGAAGTTTCATAGTAAAAATGTATTATATTATTATGTAACGTCCAACATCTTTTCGGAATCTTCTGAACATTTTTGGAATATATGTAAAACAAAATATTTGGTGTTCGCTCGGAGCAGGGATCGAACCCACGTTCCTTTGTATGCGAGACAGGCATGCTAACCATTGATCCACGTTGGCCAACCAAATGAATATTTCTTTCAAATAAACTTCTTTTACTTCGGCTCGTGGGCGCCGAAAACTATGCTTTATAAATATAAATGCTTGACTGTTTGTGTTGCTTGTGCGTTGATGGCTATAGCGATAATTGTCTTTTGATGACAATAACAGCTACGATAGTGTGTAGATAGTGGCTTACAAATTGTATCGTCCGCGGTTCGATTCTCCGTCCAGGCGAAAAGTAAAATTATAAAATTGAATAATTACAGAAAAAGTTGCTAAGACCTAAAAACCCCATGGAAATGAGAAAGATATGAGGGAAGATACAATTAGCCAGAAAAAAATGTGTTTGTTAGTCTGTATGAAATTGTTTTTACATCCTATGAAAGAATCAACGTATATCACAAAAAGTATATACTTTTCTCCCAAACAAACTTCTTTATAAAAAAAAGCAAATGGGAATCGATATTAATTTGTCTAAAATTTTGTTTGGGAGGAAAGAACTATTTTTTGTGTGTATTACTAATATTGAGTTCATTATTTAAAAATGCGGAAATCGCTCAATTTGTGTGGGTAATAAATCTAAATTTTTGAAAATTGGGCAATATATTTATGCAAAAGCTATACGTAAGATAAAATAAGATCGGCTAAAACATCAAAATTTGAAATTTGAGTAATATTTATTAATAAATAAGAGTATTATGAACAAATTTGGCAACATTGGGCGATGCATAAATATGGGAGCTATATCTAAATCTGAACCGCGCAATATGTGCATACTTTGGAACAAACTTTCGGAAAAAACCAGTTAAACCAAGAAATGCGTGAACAGCCTTTATGTTTTTGGGTATGGGAAAACGACTTATTGCATCGGTTTTCTCCTTACCTGTGTGAATCTTTCCATCTTCGACATCATGACCCAGAAAACTAATACGAGATTGCAAAAACGTACATTTCCTCCATTTTATCTTCAGACCATATTGCGCTGCTCCCAACAAAACTTCTTTCGTCTTTTCCATGCATTCTTCCGCATTGCTCCCATAAATAATAATGTCGTCCATATATAATTGCATTACATCCTTTATTCTTTATAAACCGAGTAAATAAGGCGAGTTCCGAAATCCAAATGGAGTTCTGTTGAATTCGAATAAGCCTTCTTTAGTAACGAATGTTGTGTATGGTCTGCTTTCTTCAGCAACCTGTACATGGAAAAATCCATTCTCCAAATCCATTATTGTAAAAAACTTCGCCGATTGCAATTTCTCTAAAACATCTTCGACAATTGGCACAGGGAAACAGTCTTGCAACACCATACTATTCATTTTCCGGTAATCTATGCATACTCTAAGGATACCATCCTTCTTTTTAATAACCACAACTCTGCTGGCTACGTTTGAGGTCGATTTTCGCACAATACCTTCAGACAAGCATTGATCCACTTGTATTTTAACTGACTCAGCCTCTTTTGCGGACAAACGGCTAGGTGATTGACGAAATGGTATAATAACATCATCTGGAACTATCTGAAGTTCAATCGGACATTCCTTCTTCTCAACGTGTGGTGAATGATAACAGTTTTTAATAATTTCTTCAATTTGAGTCTGATATTGAATTGGTACTTTTAAAGCTTTGGAATCATCACAAATGGTACATATATTTGCATAGGTCATATCAATATCTTCCAGAAGTTGTTCGGTATTATTCATTTTAAATTTAAATCCATTGACATCAGAATAAACACTAAATTTTTGGATGAAATCATAACCTAATATACAAACAAAAGACTCAATAGGCTTACTTAAGCCTCTTCCAAAGCCCCGCGGAGTAGCAACAGAATTGTTTAAATATACATCACTCATCTGCTTTACAATTGACTCTTTTTACCAATGTAACATCCGATCCTGTATCCACCAAACTTTGAATATTTTTTCCATTAATCACAACTGCCTGCACACGATTATTTCTAGCAACAAAACGAACATTTCCAACAGATTTTTTGGACAAAATTTTTTAAATGTGGCCGGACTCACTACATGAGAAACATTTCATACCATAATCGCAGTCTCTTCGCTTGTGATCGGGTGAACCACAATTGAAGCAGTATTCTTTTTTTGGTTTTGGTTGCGCAACAAAAAGGTTCTTATTTGACGAAGCCTCTTCTTTGTCTGATTCCAACAGATGTTCATAAATTTCATATTGCTTCCTTAAATCATTGTAGTTCGCACATCCATACATGCTATACTTATACTCATTTTTAATTTTCAGTCCATCAACAATATACTTCAAAACTACATCCTCTTATATTCCTCCGACGCTCGCAATCTTCTTCATAGTCAAAATATACTCATGGAAACTCTCACCATTTTTCATTTTCCGGTCTCTTAATCGCTGATGTATATCCGCACTATTTGCACTGGATTCCGCACATTTTACCTCTAGCTTGCACATATTTCTGTTTGCCGGCTAATTCATATGCATCCGCGTTACCCTCAAATATATCAAACAATTTCTTTACTGGCATCGAATATCCATCAAAAGAACATACCACCTTTTCAAAATTGTCCGCAGTAATAGGATTTTCCCTATTCTCATCTTGTTGGAATGTCCAAGATAACAGGTGTAACAATTGATTCATTTGCACTTCCATAGATGAATTAGCCTCGTTTAATGCTGGGTCTCTTCTAGGATCCGTCATACTTCTTAGGAAGATTATCTCCAAAAAGTTCCAAATTGTCTTCTTTTTGTGTCTTCTATGGAACGGTTGAGCCCCCAAATGTAAAGATGGGATTTAAATATCCTTTATTGACGTATAAAAATGTAATAACAAAATGATGAAAATAAAATATTGTGACAGAAAATTCAAGAAAATGTCAACGACTTCAGGCACTTCTTAATTGAACGACTTTCACACAGCAACTTCCTCTTTGATGTCTCTGTTCTTTTTTTCATTCAAAATCAAGGCCAACTATGCTTAAAAGAATAATTTAACAAGTAAGTAAAGTAGAAAGTCGGGCGGGGCCGACTATATCATACCCTAAACCATCATTACAGAATTAGTAATTATAAGCATTTGTGGGGTAACATATAGGTCTGGGAGATAAACCGCAGTTGCATATTTAAGAAAATTAAGGGGTACATGCACGCTCACAAAAAATCGCTTCTGTAACATATACTCCCAAACATATTTTGCTTCAAGCATATACATTTTTGGGTATTGCCCAAACATTTATATGTTTGATCTCTTCCAATATATAATATGTTTGAAAGCATATTGGTCTAAACAATATATGTTTGGGTAGTCTAAGTTTCAAACATTTTGTATTTTTGCATCCAAATTCAATAATGTTGTCTTCCAAAAAACAATATGTTATTATATGAACACATAATATGTTTGGAAGCATTTTGCACCCAAAATTATTATATGCTTAAAAAAAATTCTCAAAATTTTATTTATTTATATATTTACAATCATAATGAATTATGAAAATAAACAGGTAATATAGGTGCTAACAACATAGGTTTTCGACCTGAATGCTCAAAATTTTGTTTCTGCCCAATTGTATATTCCCCCACATTTTTCTCACTTCCACGAGATTTTTTAGTTCTTAACACCTTTTTCTGTAATACAAACATTGTAGAAGAAATTATTCAATTGTATGATTTTTTTTATTTTAATTTTACCTTTTGCCGGACGGGGATTCGAACAGCGGACCACACAGTTTGTAAGGATCAAAGAAGTAGCTGATCAATTGCCCAAGGAAAAATAAAATGTTAATTTTGTAATAACAAGCAACAACCACCAACTTAATTCAATGTCGCTCCCTGTTAAATAGCGCTCCAAGCTACTAAACACATATATGTTTATAGGCTATTTCTAAATTAATATATGTTTGCATCCAAGCATATTATATTTACAAACATTTTATGTCCCAAACATAATATGTTCTAACGTATTAACATATATGTCCCAAACATGTTATGCTAGTTTATGAACATTATATGCTTGCACTCAAAAATATTGTGTTTAAAAATTTGTGTTCCAAACATATAATGTTTATAGCCAAACATATGAAAAACAGTCTTTTTCATCCGTGTGTCTATGGGTGCTTTGTGTCAATCTGACTATAGCTCATAGTCAATGTTGCCAGGAAAAATGTTCGGTTTACCCTACAAGGACAAAAAAGTTCCCTACTTTCCCATACATTCCCAAACAATTTTCCCTACTATATTTTTAAAAAATTTTACAAAACAAAAATGGTTCTAAGTACTTTATTATCTTAAAACATGAATATGCAACGTATATAACTTAGAATATAAATTTGTATTACCACCACGGTTGCCACAGTTGGTAGAATTCTACCCGAATTAGTAATCTTTTTTGTTAATTCTCTATAAAAATAAAATTTTGGAAAAAGTTTCTATAAACAAATTTTTGTCAGAAATTTTTCTATAGAAATAAAATTTTGACAATAAATTCTATAGAAAAAAATTTTTGAGAAAAAATTCCACAGAAATAAAATTTTGAGAAAAATTTTTATAGAAATAATATTTTGAGAAAAATTTCTATAGAAATACAATTTTGACAAAATGTTCTATAGAAATAAAGTTTACCACAGATTGTTAAAGATCCAGCCTTGCCGGCTTCTAATTTCCTCCTCTAGAGCCACCAAAATGTAAAAATTATTACAAATTGTGTTGAGTGAAAATGTCCTACATTGTGACCCTACGTCCCTACAAGACGCTAAATATTAGAATAACCCTACATATAGGGAATTTCCCCTATTTCTAGCAATACTGGCTGTGTTGATATTGCGCCTACGGAGTTAGTATGCCACTAATATTGAGCCCATTATTAAAAAAGAGAAAATCGATAAATTAGTGTGGGTAATAAATACAAATTTGTAAAAATCGAGCAATATTCTTATGTAAGAGCTACAAGTGCGTATAAGAACGATCGGCTAGTACATCAAAATTTGAAATTTGAGTAACATTGGTTAATAAATAAGGGTACTATGGCCAAATTTGGGAAAATCGAGCGATGTATTTATATGGAAGCTATATCTAAATCTGAACCAATTTGCATAATATTTTGCGGGTTTGATTAGTACCGCAAAAGGTTACCTTGTGCAAGATTTGAGTAAGATCAGTTACGAAATGAGGCCTGTCTGGTCAAACATAAAGTTATAAGGGCGAATTTTTCAAAATCGAGCGATACATATATGGGAGCTATATCTAAATTTGAACCGATTTCGATGAAATTTTGCACATATGGTTAGTACTATAGAGGACTGTATCTAGCCAACTTTTAGTAAGATCGGTTAATAAATAAGGGTTCTATGGCCAAATTTGTGAAAATCGGGCTATACATATATATGGGAGCTATATCTAAATCTGAACCGATTTCGATGATTTTTTGCACATATAGTTAGTGCTATAGAAGACTACATTTAGCCAAATTTGGGTAAGATCGGTTGATAAATAAGGGTTTTATGGCCAAATTTAGAAAAATCGGGCGGTATATATATATGGGAGCTATAGCTACATCTGAACCGATTTCGACAATTTTTTGCACATATAGTTAGTGCTATAGAAGATTATATTTAGCCAACTTTGAGTAAGATCGGTTGGTAAATAAAGGTTTTGTGGCCAAATTTGGGAAAATCGGGCGACACATATATATGAGAGCTATATCTAAATCTCAACCGATTTGGATGAAATTTTGCAGACTTGAAGGGCGATGGAAAAGATTACCTTTTGCCAAATTTGGTGACGATCCGTTAAAAAAAACGCGCAACGTGACCCCGTTTGTCGAAATCGGGCGATACATATATATGGGAGCTATATCTAAATTTGATCCGATTTCTTCCAAATTCAATAGCGTTCGTCTTTGTGCCCAAAAAACTTCCTGTACCAAATTTCATCAAAATCGGTGAATAATTGCGACCGGAATCCAGTGAACAACAAATACATGGACAGACGGACGGACGGACGGACACCAAGCGCTAGATCGACTCAGGAGGTGATTCTGAGTCGATCGGTATATATTTTATGGGGTCTAAAATCAATATTTCTGGTAGGCACATTTTTTGGCCGATCAAACTTTATTATACCCTTATTATACCACTATGTGGTTTAGGGTATAAAAAGTAACAACAACTTGAGTCTATCCATTCTACATACATATATATGGGAGCTATATCTAAATCTGAACCGATTTCGATGCAAATTTGCACACAAAGTATATTACGCCGTGGCTAAGTTTACAACGATCTGTTGGAAAAAAGCGCAATGTAACCTCATTTGTCGAAATAGAGCGATACATATATATCGGAGCTATATCTAAATTTGATCAGATTTTTTTCCAAATTCAAATTCGTTCTCGTCCCAAAGCAAAAACTCTGTCCCACATTTCATCAAAATCGGTTAAGAATCCTGCGAACAAAAAAATACAGACGGACGGACACCAAGTTCACGATCGACTCAGGAGGTGATTCGATTGGTATATATTTTATGGGGTCCAAAATCACTATTTCTGGTTGGCACATTTTTTTTTTCAGATCAAAATGATTATACCCTGACCACGATGTGGCTTAGAGTATAATTCAGTGTAAACTTTATCTGTTTGTAAACAAAAACAACTGTTATATCTGTCTTTGCCCATATGGACGAAATCTCAATATGAACACTTCAAAATTTTAATGAGATTGCACCAGATCGCATTAAAATTTTCTAGTTTCTAGATATTATGCCTACCGTGAACATATTATTAAATTTAGTTTTATTAAAATTCTCTAATATATTATCCTATTGTATTTATTATAATAAATATTAATTTAATAAACAAAAATTACTTAAATTTAATGACCAGAGAATTTAAGAATTTTCATCGCATTTTTCATTTTCCACACAATTTTTCCCAATTTTACATTTACAATTTTCTCGTGTTTTTGTAGCATATCGTCGTTCATAATCCTCGTCATCGTCATCATCATCGTCTTCAAATATCCTGTCGACCTTTGGCTTTTTGTGAACGTTGTTTTTACTAGCTTGTCTATTTTCCGAATGGTTATTTTCTAAAACTATCAATTTGTGATTTTCTTCCCTTTGTAATGGAAAATGAGGCCAATTATGGGCCAGATATTTTACTAAAATACCACTGGAATATTTATTATTTTCTTGTCTTATTCTTGCATCAAAATTTTTTTGAAATTGGGGCCCAGTATTTGGTCCTAAGTTTCTTGGTGTATATGGCAAAGCGAGATCGTCCTTATTTTGTGACAATGGAGATTTTGGAACGACGTAGCCACAAATAGGACCAATTGTCAATAACAGATAAAACAACTGCATATTGTGGAGTTTTTTTGATATGACTTTTATTTTATGATTTTAACTTTAAATATAAATTCCGCAAGCGTACTAGTTAGAGCAACTCACTTATTACGAATAAAAATCGATTGCTTGTTTATCTATAAATGCACTTGAAGACGACTTTCATTAATGTGATCATGATTGTGGTCAATCCATTCATTGTCACACTGGGCAATATTTAATAGAAATTACAAAAGAACAGACAAACTAGTAAAAAAATTTAGCTCTTATTGGATTTATAAGCATTTTCCAAAACCAATATCAATATTTTTCAAAAGTGTTATTGAAAAATAAATTTTCACTTATTTTGATCAAATATTTGTCTAGTGTGACCATACCCTTAGACGAGACAAAATAATATTGGTTGAATAAATAACCTGACGATATGCTTTAGACTTTCCACAGACGGACGGATATCGCTAGATCGACTCAGAATTTCACCACGACCCAGAATATGGGGTCTTAGACCAATATTCCGCTGGTACAAGGAACTAGTTTTCTTCCAGAATGTAGTAGTGTGTAGTAGTTCTACTTCTGATTACGTTCAATGGGTTTGAGTGGCGAATTTAACATGGACATGTCCTACGCGAGTATGAATTGCCCCCGTCTCGATTACTGATTCACCATAGCAGCACCAGTTGTTTAGTTATTTGAGTTGTGGTAGTAGAACGAAACCACTGGGCAATGGTTCCTCAACAATTACATTGCAATAATATAGGTTAAATGTTTAAATAACTTAAAACGCTCAGAAAAATAAGTCTTTTTTAATTAAGTTTTTATTTATTTAATAAAAATAGTTAGCATAAAATATAAAACTTGAAAAAAATCACAAAAATCAATTTAAAGTGTCATGTCAAGTTGGTCTGCTTTGCTGATTGGGAAACGTCGGTCACTGGAATGGAATCTAAAATTTAGAAAAATAATAATTTGTTACTCCTCATCTTAATATAAATAATAATTGACGTTCTTACCAAATAAACAAAAACGATCCAAACACCACCAAACTTAGAGAAAGACTCACAAACAGTGTTACCGTTGTACGACTTTAGTCGCATTTTGAAACCTTTCTGACGTCATGCGACTTTTTTTTTAAATATGCAAAATGGGCGACTTTAGTCGTACGCATGGTCATGGATTCAACCCTAGTTTCGACCAAACAGCAAAATGTGTTTCAACGGTGGATAGGTTAGGTTAGGTATACCATATTTCAGCCTCACTTAGACTATTCAGTCCATTGTGATACCACAGTGGTGAACTTCTCTCTTATCACTGAGTGCTGCCCGATTCTATGATAAGCTCAATTACAGGGGGCTTCCTTTTTATAGCCAAGTCTGAACGGCGCACAGTGGTTCCAAATCGCTTTTTTTATACACTCCACCATAGGATGGGGGTATATTAACTTTGTCATTCCGTTTGTAACACATCGAAATATTGCTCTAAGACCCCATAAAGTATATATATTCCTGGTCGTGGTGAAATTCTGAGTCGATCTGAGCATGTCCGTCCGTCCGTCCGTCTGTTGAAATCACGCTAACTTCCGAACGAAACAAGCTATCGACTTGAAACTTGGCACAAGTAGTTGTTATTGATGTAGGTCGGCTGGTATTGCAAATGGGCCATATCGATCCACTTTTACGTATAGCCCCCATATAAACCGACCCCCAAATTTGGCTTGCGATTGCTCTAAGAGAAGCAAATTTCATCCGATCCGGCTGCAATTTGGTACTTGGTTTTAGTATATGGTCTCTAATAACCATGCAAAAATTGGTCCATATGGGTCCACTTTTACGTATAGCCCCCATATAAACGGACCCCCCAAATTTGGCTTGCGATTGCTCTAAGAGAAGCAAATTTCATCCGATCCGGCTGAAATTTGGTACATCTTGTTAGTATATGGTCTCTAACAACCATGCAGAAATTGGTCCATATCGGTCCATAATTACATATAGCCCCCATATAAACCGATCCCCCCATTTGACTTGCGGAGCCTCTAAGAGAACCAAATTTCATCCGATCCGACTGAAATTTGGTACAAAGTGTTAGTATATAGTCTCTAACAACCATACAAAAATTGGTCCACATCGGTCCATAATTATATATAGCCCCCATATAAACCGATCCCCCGATTTGGCTTGCGGAGCCTCTAAGAGAAGCAAATTTCATCCGATCCGGCTGAAATTTGATACATGGTGTTGGTATATATTCTCTAATGACCATGCAAAATTTGGTCCACATCGGCCTATAATTATATATAGTCCCCATATAAACCGATCCCGAGACCAAATTTCAACGCCTACAGGTCAGCCTGTGGACCCACTAGGGACCCACAAAATGGCAAACATAGACGAAAACACTTCAGCTTTCACACACATAAAAAATTATGTTGATATCTTTATTTGTTCAAAAGTTACAGAATTATTTCCAAAAAACGATTTGGAACCACTGTGCGGTGTTCCACATTCCAGTGAAACCACTTACAGAAGCTTTGAAACACTCAGAAATTTCACCAGCATTACTGTGGTGGGATAATCCACCGTTGAAAAACTTTTTGGTGTTTGGTCGAAACTGGGTTTGAACACACGACCCTGTGTATGCAAGGCGGGCACCACCACTGCACCACGGTGGCTCCCTTCAGCGGTGGATGCTGAATGTTTCGAAGCCAGAGAGAGATCTAATGTGACATTTGTAAGAGTTTGTCATAAACAAATCGTACGTGCAATATATTTCACAGAGTCAATTAGGAAAGTAGTTTAAAAAATAAATATTTTTATTATTTTAATCGATTTAAAAGCTTTAAATTGGCTGATGGTAACTTTGTACTGGATGGCAACTTGGTACGTACATTTCTTCTAATTTTAGCAAAGAGAAAAATATCCATTTTTACTCTCTTACATGTTTACGTTTTACGGCCATTTTCATGTGGCTCCGTTAGGCTTTAACTGCCAGTTAACAGAAATTAAATTGCAAATATCTTCTCTCCGGTCAACTTTAACTGAAAAATTTTCAGCAGTTAAGCCCTAACTGGCATACGGAATATATACGCAAGATGACAGATATGTTCATAATGCGGTTCAAAAGTTCGTTAGCTAACGTAGCACTAACGGAGCTTCATGAAAATGGGGGTTAATGTAACAATAAGTAGTTAAAATATCTTTTTATGTTAAATGGACTTTTTCTTTATTGTTTTTGTGTTGTTTTGTAGAACATTTTTTGTAATAAGCAACTTTTTTATCATTATGCGACTTTTTTTGAATACACGACTTTTTCAAAATTTCCAACGGTAACACTGCTGACAAATATGTTTGGTTTTTTTTATGTTTTCACCGTTGAATTACGATACTCTCAGAATGCTTAAATGGCATTCCAGTGTGTATAGGGACCCTTCCGATTACTTTGTATACAGAAAGGAGTTAGTATACCAAATTATTCGTGAAAAACCAACTACATTTTGCAGAATGATACTTCCAACACCAGAGGGATATTTCGATGTGTTACAAACGCAATGACAAAGTTAATATACCTCCAATCCTATGGTGGAAGGTATAAAAATTAATAGTATCAATTAATTATTTAATTGATACTATCATTTCTATGTGGAAGGCATTTCAATTCAAAAATTAATTGGATCAATTAATTTCGTGATTGAATCAAAAAAAATTGTTTTCGTGTGCATAGATTCTCTACTATGAATGTCCCCTTCAATCATTCTATATCATCATCATAGTGTATCAAATATTTATTTTCTGTTGTTTGGCCTTTATGGCTAGGATATTTTAACCATTTTAACGTCACTACAAGTTCGCCAGACATGTAGTGCGGCATAATTATGCCATGTGAAAATTTACCACAACTGATGTACAACAAAATCACCGTGGCTTTTGTCCATATTATCGTCATATTTTTATCGAAAGCTGATAATATTAATAATCTGTCATAGATGTTTCATCATGAATTTAAATACTTCTACGGTGAGCTGTTATTCAAATCCAGGGGTTAGTCATTTCATAATAAGATGCAATATGAAAGAGTTCAATATAATTTGATCTCGTGTTTCTTGCAAGTATTGGGTGGGTGGGTGTAATAAAAACAAAAACATTGGTCCACGTCATAAAATTAACTTTAGCCCGTGCCAGTCAACGATGAATCAGTTAACCGTATCACTCTCATTTATTAACCGATTCTTGAAAAATAACAGCTTGCTACTTAGATATAGCATCATATCCAAGTATGTCTCCTCTTTAACAAAAATGATAATGTTATTCTAATTTATCAGTCAATCTTATTCAATAATAATAGAACTTGTTGTTTAAAAACACTATATCAGCTGCGACCTCACAATAATCGTCAACATTTTATTTCTATAGAAAAATTTTCCAAAATTTTATTACTATAGAAAATTTTGTCAAAATTTTATTACTATAGAAAATTTTGTCAAAATTTTATTTCTATAAAAAATTTTGTCAAAATTTTACTTCTAAAGAAAATTTTGCCAAAATTTTATTTCTTTGGAAAATTTTGTCAAAATTTTATTTCTTTGGAAAATTTTGTCAAAATTTCATTTCTATAGAAAATTTTGTTAACATTTTATTTCTATAGAAAATTTTGTCACAATTTTATTTGCATAAATAATTTTGTCAAAATTTTATTTCCATAGATAATTTTGTTAACATTTTATTTCTATAGAAAATTTTGTTAAAATTTTATTTCCATAGAAATATTTGTAAAAATTTTATTGCTGTTGTTTTTGATTTCAGCTTAAAACCATGTATTGACTAAACTACAAGTGTAGCTTAATCAACAGAAGAAAGAATGTTTAGCGCGATGAATGAAAACCGTCACCGAAAATTTATAGCATATTTTAAGGCAAAACAAAATCGTCCACAAACTACCAATAATATTTTAGCTCTTCAGAGTGTATTAAAAGTTGTATAAAATGAGCGCTTAAGTATGAATTGACTCACACACAGAAACGCTCAAGAAAAGTGTGTACACTCACGCAAAAAAGTTTGAAAAACAGATATAGCAAACGTTATTGTTTTGTTATATTTTTTGAAATACTTTGAAAATTAATTTTGTTTGAATTTCGTTTAGTTGGAATTGATGTATCGTATCATATAGTCGGATCGGTTTCATTTTAAATCTTTCACACTCCTCATATATGTATTTTTCACAAACCCACTTTACTGTTTAGAATTATGTTATATATTTTTATAGTGTGTGGTTTTTATACTGTAAGTAAAACCCCATTAGTATGGAAACCTATCATGAACCATACAAAATAACAACAACAAATTAGAAGCTAATGTTCAAGAGCTGTAGTACAATCCAACCTACGGAATTTTTTCTAAATGGGATTTAAGAATGGAATTAATTAAATTGTGTAGCACTAAACGCCATTCTTATTCAACAATCAATTTTTATGAGGGACAAGACTCAAGAAGTAATTGCCCATCTGAGTTAATTGACCAAAAATTTTGTATTCCATAGATTTTTATACCCACCACCATAGAATGGTGACGGGGGTATAATAAGTTTGTCATACCGTTTGTAACACATCGAAATATCGATTTCCGACTATATGAAGTATATATATTCTTGATCGGGGAGAAATTCTAAGACGATATAACGATGTCCGTCTGTCTGTTGTAATCACGCTACAGTCTTCAATAATGCAGCAATCGTGCTGAAATTTTGCACAAACTCGTCTTTTGTCTGCAGGCAGGTTAAGTTCGAAGATGGACTATATCGGTCCAGGTTTTGATATAGTCCCCATAAAAACCGACCTCCCGATTTGGGGTTTTGGGCTCATAGAAATCGTATTTTGTATCCAATTTGCCTGAAATTTGAAATCTAGAGGTATTTTATGACCATAAAGAGGTGTGCCAAAAATGGTGAGCATCGGTTCATGTTTTGGTATAGACCCCATATAGACCGATCTCCCGATTTTACTTCTTGGGCTTATAGAAACCGCAGTTTTTATTCAATTTACCTGAAATTGGAAATCTAGAGGTATTGTAGGACCACAAATACGTGTGCCAAAAATTGTGAATATCGGTCCATATTTTATATAGCCCCCATATAGACCGATCTCCCGATTTTACTTCTTAAGCTTATAGAAACCGCAGTTTTTATCCAATTTGTCTGAAATTGGAAATCGAGAGGTATTGTAGGACCCCAAATACGTGCGCCAAAAATTGTGAGTATCGGGCCATGTTTTGGTATGGTCCCCATATAAAACGACCTCCCGATTTTACTTCTTGGGCTTATAGAAACCGTAATTTTTATCCAATTTGTCTGAAATTGGAAATCTAGAGGTATTTTCGGGTCATAAAGAGGTGTGCCGAAAACGGTGAGTATCGGTCCATATTTTAGTATAGCCCCCATAAGTACGATCTCCCAATTTAACTCCTTGGTTTTCTAGAAACCGTAGTTTTTATCTGATTTGCCTGAAATTGTAAATATTCTGGTATTTTAGGCTCACAAAAACGTGTAGGACCATAAAGAGGTGTGCCGAAAATGGTGAGTATCGGTCCATATTTTGGTATAGCCCCCATATAGACCGATTTCCCGATTTTACTTTTGGGCTTCTAGAATCCGAAGTTTTTATCCTATTTGCCTGAAATTGGAAATCTAGAGGTATTTTCGGTCATAAAGAGGTGTGCCGAAAACGGTGAGTATCGGTCCATATTATAGTATAGCCCCCATAAGAACGATCTCCCGATTTAACTCCTTGGTTTTCTAGAAACCGTAGTTTTTATCTGATTTGCCTGAAATTGTAAATATTCTGGTATTTTAGGCTCACAAAAACGTGTATCGGATTAAGTTTTTATCGGTCCATTTGGTAATGCCTCCATATAGACCGACTTCACTTCTTGAGGGTGTAGAAGGCGCACTGATCATGAAAATTGCTTGAAACTCAATGTAAAATTTCCAGATTTTACTTCTCGGGTGAAATCTACAGATTTAAGATTTTAAATCAAGACGTTATTTTATAATTTTCTTGCACACTTACAAGAGATCTTAATGATTCCTCTAAAACTCAAACAAAAATAAATCCAGAATCTAATATAGTCATCATAGGTGAAATCTTTAAATTTATCTTCGGGAAGTGTCCTCAAGTCCTCAAGCCCCCCTGAAATTTCAAAGGTATTTAAGATTCGGCCCGGCCGAACTTAGATCTGTATATACTTGTTCTTTGTAACATTGCCCATTTATACATATTGCGAGCGAATATACTATACTGTATACTGTTCCGTAAATAAGCAAAATAGTCATTACATAATTATATAATTTTATTTTTGGAATATATGTAAAAAAAAGTGTCGAAGCAGGGATCGAACTCACGACCCTTTGTATGAGAGGCGGGCATGTTAACCATTGATCCATAGTGGGCAACTAAATGAAAGTTTCTGTCAAATAAAATTTTTTACTTCGGATGGTGGGCGCCGAAAACTATGCTTCATAAATATAACTGTTTGAAAAGCAAATGGGAAACGATATTTGTTTGTCTAAAATTTCGTTTGAGAGTAAAGAATTATATTTTTGCGTGTATATATTCAAAAAATAAACTGTTAACACTTTATTGAAACACCCAGAATTTTTTATAAAATATTTTACACTCTATTATTATTATACACTTCATTTTATTATCGCATCTTAACAATCATTAGATTGTGAACATTTACTTCCAATTCGGCAAACACAATTTAATCGAGGTCTAATATGTCTATGATCAAACTCTTCATCATCGTCAATATATCCATAAACACTGTTTTCGGTACTATTTCCAACGCTCATGGTCTTGCTACTAGAATGATCGCTATCGGTAGGCATAACAATTTCTTTTTCCAAACTACCCCTTGTAGACATGTCATTTGGAAAACATATTGTTCCATTATACCGTGGTTCAGATTTTTTTGCCATGGTCGTTATAGCTGACCTCGTTTCGAATTCCACTTTAGGTTTGGAGTCATCTCTGGGAAAAACAATGGCACCTGAAGGATGGCCACAACAAAATCCATTCATGTTTACATAAATTATTAGCATCAATAAATGACCACAGATTCCAGCTGCCACTAGCATTTTCAATATTTACAATTATTGTTTATATTTAAATATCCGGTTTTGTTTTTTTTTTTCAACTCTCTCTCTGTCTTTATTTTGATCTATTGAAATCACTTGAGAAGATTCAAAACCGCTAATTGCGCGCGTTCTATTCAATTTAAGAATTACAACTGATATGTGTGTGAAATTGCTTTCATAATTTTGCTTCTTAATTTGTTAGTTGCAAATTCATCTCGTTGATCTCTTATCTTTAAAGAGAAAAAAAGCAAGAGAATATTTTCGATTCAAATCTCACAGTAGTTGGTGAGGGCATAAAATCTATTGATGCGACGGCGAATAACCACTATAATAGCAAACTAATTGCACCAAGAAAACAAAGCCTAAAACACACGACTATTTAATTGTTCGCCGGATGTGTTATTCTCCCTTCTACACTCAAAAAAATAATTCTTTCCTCCCAAACGAAATTTTAGACAAACAAAGTTCGTTTCAAAAAAAAAAAACAAGTATATACAGCAGTAAGTTCGGCCGCGCCGAATCTTAAATACCCACCACCATTAACCAAATATTAGGGTTTCCTTTGAAATTCCAGGAGGGCTTGAGGACTTGTGGACACTTCCCGAAGATATATTTAAAGATTTCACCTATGAGGACTATATCAGATTCTGGATTTGTAAGAACCATTTTTGTTTGAGTTTTAGAGGAATCATTAACATCTCTTGTAAGTGTGCAAGAAAATTATAAAATAACGTCTTGATTTGAAATCTTAAATCTGTAGATTTTCACCAGAGAAGTAAAATCTGGAAATTTTACATTGAGTTTCAAGCAATTTTCATGATCAGTGCGCCTTCTACACCCTCAAGAAATGAAGTCGGTCTATATGGAGGCATTACCAAATGAAACTATAAAAACTTAATCCGATACACGTTTTTGTGAGCCTAAAATACCAGAATATTAACAATTTCAGGCAAATCGGATAAAAACTACGGTTTCTAGAAACCCAAGGTGTTAAATCGGGAGATCGTTCTTATGGGGGATATACTAAAATATGGACCGATACTCACCGTTTTCGGCACACCTCTTTATGACCCGAAAATACCTCTAGATTTCCAATTTCAGGCAAATTGGATAAAAACTTCGGATTATAGAAGCCCATGAAGTAAAATCGGGATATCGGTCTATATGGGGTAGTCTTGGGCAAAATCGTTCACCGTAGTGATTCGGACTCATCGTTCCTTTTGTACAAAGGAACTAGTTCCTTCAAATCGTTCCATCGTTCCTTTTCGTTCCGGATTTTTATATTTGTCATCACTGTCATCTACTAAAGGAAGGCATGACATTGTTTGTTTACTTTGTGTAACGAAGTTCGTGGTGAATTGAAAGATACAAAAATATGGAAAATTGAGTGAAATTACTTCAAATAGTTTATAGTAAGAAAAAATAATGAAAGGAATGGAAAATTTAAGGAAGTAACTAAACTCAGGAAGCCAAACTCTTTGGATGGATTTTTGGATTTAATAATACTATACTCTGTGCAAAATTATTCCTTGCAAGAAATTACGATTTTTTGTCGTTTGTGAAGGGCTCGAGATGGGATTAATGATTCTATTAAATATCAGCATATCAATCAATGATTTAAATACATACGCGCCAAAAATGAATTAGTTGGCAAATAGCTCAAACAGAAGTAAAAAAATCAAACTGCGATCCGCGGAACGATGGAGCGTAAATTGAAAATAAAACTAAATGACAAAAGGAACGATGAGAACGAAAGAGATGGAACTAGTGACCGTCGTTCCGTTTAGTGAATCGTTCATTGGAACTAGTTCGTTCCGGAACGACACAAGACTAATATGGGGGCTATACCAAAACATGGACCGATACTCACCATTTGTGGCACACCTCTTTATGGTCCTAAAATACCTATAAATTTCCAATTTCAGGCAAATTGTATATAAACTACGGATTCTATAAACCCAAGATATAAAATCGGGAGATCTGTCTATATGGGGGCTATACCAAAACATGGAACGATACGGACCATTTTCGGCACATCTTTTGATGGTCCTCAAGTACCTCTAGATTTTCAATTTCAGGCAAATTTGATAAAAACTACGGTTTCTATAAGTACAAGACCCCAAATCGGGAGGTCGGTTTATATGGGGACCATACCAAAACATGGACCGATACTCACCATTTGTGGCACACCTCTTTACGCTTCTACAGTACCTCTCGATTTCTAATTTCAGGCAAATTGGATAAAAACTGCGGTTGCTATAAGCCCAAGAAGTAAAATCGGGAGATCGGTCTATATGGGGGCTATACCAAAACATGGACCGATACTAACCATTTTTGGCACACCTCTTTATGGTCATAAAATGCCACTAGATTTCAAATTTCAGGCAAATTGGATAAAAACTATGATTTCTATAAGCCCAAGACCCCAAATCGGGAGGTCGGTTTATATGGGGACTATATCAAAACCTGGACCGATATAGCCCATCTTCGAACTTGGCCTGCCTGTAGACAAAATACGAGTTTGTGCGAAATTTCAGCACGATTGCTTCATTATTGAAGACTGTAGCGTGATTACAACAGACAGACGGACAGCCAGACAGACAGACAGACGGACATCGTTATATCGTCTTAGAATTTCTCCCTGATCAAGAATATATATCACAATGGACTGAATAGTCTAAGTGAGCCTGAATCTTAATCGGGCTGCCACTTTAACCTAAGAATATATATACTTTATATTGTCGGAAATCGATATTTCGATGTGTTACAAACGGAATGGCAAACTTATTATACCCCCGTCACCATTCTATGGTGGTTGGTATAACAAACAATCTTTTCTGGCTAATTTCATTTTCCCTCGCATTTTTCTCACTTTCACGAGGTTTTTTAGTTCTTAGCACTTTTTCTGTAATACAAACAATGTGGAAGAAATTATTCGATTTTATAAATTTTTAAAATTTTACCTTTCGCCGGAGAATCAAACCGCGGACCATGCAATTTGTAAGCCATCGCACTATCAACTGGGCTACGCAGCTGTTATTGTTACCAATAGACAATTATCCATATAAGTTATATTTATATGGCATAGCTTGCGGCGCCCACGAGCCGATTAAAAAAACTTTATTTAACAGAAACATACATATAGTTGGGCACCGTAGAGCACCGGTTGCTACGTCCCCTTGCATACCAAGAGTCCTGGGTTCGATCCCTGCTTCGACCGAAAACCAAACATTTTTTTATTTTTACATATATTCCAGATATGTCCGGAAGAATTCCGAAACATTACATATTACTAATTTAAATTTATACTATGAAATTGTAAAAGGTGTTTTATTAAAGACTTAAAGTCAGAAAAGATTAGTGCTTGATATAAACGAAATGGATTGTGTTGTTGGTTCAAAAATAATTTTTTTATTGAAAAAAAAATTTTAACAAACAAATTTTTTTGGTGATAAAAGTTTAAAATTTTCGAAGAAATTCAAAAAACTCTAACAAAAGAAAACGTTTTCGGTACACGTTTTCCAAACGTTTTGTTTTTTTCTTTGCGTGTATGTTAGATGAAGAGATAAGCACGTAATGAAATTCCACTATCAAGTGGTACTGATTGTATTAATTTTCGCCCGAAGTTTACTTTTTTCGATGTTAAAGTACAAGCATTGGCCGAAATATTGATGTAGGCTCAATATTTCGGCCAATGCTTGTACCGAAAAAAGTAAACTTCGCGCGAAAATTAAACTAAATCCTATTCTACATTTTGAGATTTCCACATAGAGTTGTTAAAACCAGGAAAATTTAATGCCCTGTTGTACTGCAGTTCACGAAATTACATCCTCTCATAGAAGAAAAACTGAAGCAAAAGTAAAGAAGAAAATCATTGGCGCCAAGTCATGACCATTTTAACTATACATTCTTATTATTTTTGGGGAATCGTATGAAAATGTTCTTTTGCTCATATTGTTCATATTGGACTTATGTATACGATCATAGTACTTTATACCAACGTTTAGTTCATAAAATGTTTGAGACATACTTAAAAAAAATTACAATTTCATTAAGCTGTTGAAAATTTAGAAAAAATAATAAAAAAATGTTAATTTAGCGTTAGTTTAACTACGGATTTTTTTCTGTGAATTGGGAATCGCACATTAGTTTTTTAATCAATGTCAAAACAATTAAAAGAGTAATTGAAACACCCTAACTTCTGTAACATATACTCCCAAACACATTCTGCTTCAAACATATATATTTTCAAGATAGGTCCAAACAAAATACTGTTTGTATTTTGCAAACATACTATGTTTAATTTTAGACATACACAGTAGAAAAAAATGTAATGAACTTTTCTTTGTGTGTAAAGTTTCTTTGTAAGGCGCCAATTGGTTACTTCCATTTCTAGACCCTCCACCATAGGATGGGGGGGGGGGTATATTAACTTTGTCTTTCCGTTTTTAACACATCGAAATATTGGTCTAAATTATATATAATCTGGGTCATGGTGAATTGTTGAGTCGATCTAGCCATGTCCGTCCGTCTGTTGAATTCACCCTAACTTCCGAACGAAACAAGCTATCGACTTGAAATTTAGCACAAGTAGTTGTTATTGATGTAGGTCTGATGGTATAGCAAGTGGGCCATATCGGACCACTTTTACGTATAGCCCCCATATAAACCGGCTCCTAGATTTGGCTTGCGGAGCCTCTTAAAGAAGCAAATTTCATCCGATCTAGTTAAAATTTGTTACGTCGTGTTTATTTATGGCCTCTAACACTCTAAAAAAAATTGGTCCATATCGGTCTATAATTATATATAGCCCCCATATAAACCGATCCCCAGATTTTGCTTGCGGTTCCTCTGGGAAGAGCAAAATTCATCATATGAGGTGCAATTATATAGTCTCTAATACCCATGCGAAAATTGGCCCATATCGGTCAATACTTATATGTAGCTTCCATATAAACCGATCCCCATATTTGGTTTTTGGAGCATCTTCGAGGAACAAATTTCATCCGATCACGTACACATTTTGTACCTTATGTCAATATATAGTTCTAATACCCCTGAGAAAATCGGTCAAAATCGGTCTATAAATATATATAGCACCCATATCGAGGAGCAAATTTCATCCGATCAGGTTGAAATTTTGTTCGTTGTGTTAATATATTGTCTCCAACATCCATGCATAAATTGGTCCATATCGGTTAGTAATTAGCCCGATGTATCAGGCTCACTTAGACTATTCAGTCCATTGTGATACCACATTGGTGAACTTCTCTCTTATCACTGAGTGCTGCCCGATTCCATGTTAAGCTCAATGACAAGGGACCTCCTTTTTATAGCCGAGTCCGAACGGCGTTCCACATTGTATTGAAACCACTTCGAGAAGCTTTGAAACCCTCAGAAATGTCACCAGCATTACTGAGGTGGGATAATCCACCGCTGAAAAACTTTTTGGTGTTCGGTCGAAGCAGGAATCGAACCCACGACCTTGTGTATGCAAGGCGGGCATGCTAACCATTGCACCACGGTGGCTTCCATAAATTGGTTAATATCGGCCCATAATTATATGTAGCCACCATATAAACCGCGTATATCGGTTCGTAATTATTTATAGACGCCCCTATATACCTGTAATCGGTCTTGTTAGTTTAAAATATGGGGTATATTATAAACAACTTACAATTTAGAAGACAATGTTAACCCAAGTTTGTGGATTACAGCCTTTAATAAAAGTTTCAACGCAATCAATAAGATTCGGCCCGGCCGAACTTACGGCCGTATATACTTGTTTCTTAATCATACTTTGAAACTATTTTTTACAATAAATAGTTTTTCATTTTTATACCTTCCTCCATAGGAATTCATCGAACTAATTGTGCCAGACTTCATAAAGAGTATGTTACCTGGGTCGTGGTAAAATTCTGAGTAGACCTAGCGACGTCCGTCTGTCCGCCTATAGAAAACACGCTAACTTCCGAACTATACAAGCTATCGAATTGAAACTTGGCACAGATAACTGTTATTGATATGGTGCAGATGGTAATGCAAATGGGTGATATCGGACCACTTTTTGGTATAGCCCCCATATAAACCGATCCCTAGATTTCCGGAGTCTCTTAGAGGAGTAAATTTTATCCGATCCACTGTAAATTTGGTACTTGAAGTCATTCTATAATTATATATAGCCTCCACATAAACCGATCTCTAAATTTGGCCTCCGAATATTCGTGAAGGAGCAACTTTCTTCCTATACGGTTAAAATTCGGTACGTGATATGCTTTTTAATATCCAGGAAAAACATTGGTTCATAATTTAATGTTGCTCCATATAACCCAATCCTCATGATTTTACTTCTGGATCCTCATGGAGGAACAAATTTCAACCGGTGGCAGATAATTTGGTATTCTTTATCATTCCGTTTGTACACGCAAAGAAAAAAACGTTTGGAAAACGTGTACCGAAATCGTTTTTCTTTTGTTAGAGTTTTTTGAATTGCTTCGAAAATTTTAAACTTTTATCACCAAAAAAATTCGTTTGTTACAAAATTTTTATTTTTTCAATAAAAAAAGTTATTTTTGAAACAACAACAGAGTCCATTTCGTTTATATCAAACACTGTTCTTTTCTGACTTTAGGTCTTTAATAAGACACATTTTACAGTTCAAAATTGAATATAGTACAATGTAATATTGAACATTTTTTCGGAATCTTCCGAACATATCTGGAATATATGTAAAAACAAACAAAAACTTTAGTCGAAGCAGGGATCGAACCCACGACCCTTGGCATGCAAGTCGGACTAAATGTTTGTTTCTGTTAAATAAACTTTGTATATTCGGTTCTTGGGCGCCGCAAGCTATGCTATATAAATATAACTTATATGGATAATTATCTATTGATGACCATAACAGGTACATAGCTCAGTGGTTAGTGTGTTGGCTTACAAAGTGCATGGTCCGCCGTTCGATTCTCCGACCAGGCGAAAGGTAAAAAAAAATTTTTAAATTTATAAAATCGTATAATTTCTTCTACATTGTTGGTATTCAGGAAAAGGTATTAAGAACTAAAAAAACCTCGTGTATGTGAGAAAGAAGTGAGGGAAAATTCAATTAGCAAGAAAAAAATATTTTTTTTTTTTGAGTTAGTCTTTATGAAATTGTTTTTCCATCCTGCAAAAGAATAAAAGTTTATCACAAAAAGTATATACTTTTCTTCCAAATACACTTCGTTACAGCGAAATGCAAATGAGAAACGAACTTTGTTTGTCTAAAATTTCGTTTGGGAGGAAAGAATTATTTTTTTGCGTGTGGATGACAATCTTTATTAGAACTTTGTACGCAGTCCATGGTGGATGGTACATAAGATTCGGCTTGGCTGAACTTACGACATAATATATACAAATTTTATATGTCACCCGTCCTTTGAGTCAATTATATTAAGTTTTTAGAATCCCTAATCTAAACTTAAATGGTCCGTTTTAAGAGTCGGAAATTAACACTTTTCAAGAGTCGGAAATTAACACTTTTCGGTCCGACCGAAAATAAAGTTCAGACTAGAAAAAAGGAAATTTTGGAAAACATCGTCAAATATTTGACTAGTCTTTCACAGCACAATCGTCATATAATTAAAAAGTTGATTCTTCTTAAATAATTAAAACTGAGAAAATTTTTTAGTGTTTTTATTTCGTATATAAAGAAAAAAACAACAACCATAAACTTTTTTTTTTTGCAACAATTACAATATTTTTATAATTATATAACATATTTTTTGAATAAATAGTAAGCAATGTTTTTATATGACATATAAATATTTAAATGATTTAATGTGAATAAGTTAATATTTAGATGCATATATGTGATTAATTTAAAAATACTTGTGAACATATGAAAATCCCAAAAGTGGTAAATAATAATTATATTTGTTTATATTAAAATAAATTAAATTTCATTCAAGCTATCATTCGGCTTGGAAGTAGTGCTGGTTGTTGTAGTAGTAGTAGTTGGATCTTCAGAACCTTTAACAACTAAAGCATCACCGAAAATGGGTTTGAAAAACAACACAAATCGTGAATAACGTCGAGCAGAATTCTATTAAATAACAGAAAAATTAAGCGTTAACATAAATTGAGCTTTATATTTAAATTTGAACAAAGCTTTTATTAAGTTTAACATTTGTCAACCTTAACACAGAAAATGTTGAAACGTCATGTTAAATTTAACATAAAACTTTTTTAAAGAGCTTAATTGCTATATTCGTACCATAATAAGTCTGGAAACTGCTTGTGAAATTTTCGTCAGTGTTGAGAAAGATTGATTGAATAGCTCATCTGGAAAATCCAAAGATACGTTGCCTCTATCAAATTCGGGTGTATCATCAGGTATATTTACAGTGGCGCGTTTTACACGTTTGTGTTGTTTCTGAAAAGACATTAAAATCAAATGATTATATAAGGCTTTTGATTTTTTGGAATTTAATAATATATGAATGTAGTTAAACGGTTAATAGAAAGCACACCAATTAATATTTTTAATATTTTCAATAAAACCTAAAAGTTGAATTTTATTTTTCACCCAAAACGAGTACAATTTGCAATAAATTTGAATATATTTACTTCAATTTTTTCTTTTTATACCCTAAACCACATAGTGGTCAGGGTATAATAAGTTTGATCGGCCAAAAAAGGTGCCTACCAGAAATATTGATTTTAGACCCCATAAAATATATACCGATCGACTCAGAATCACCTCCTGAGTCGATATAGCGCTTGGTGTCCGTCTGTCCATGTATTTGTTGTTCACAGGATTCCGGTCGCAATTATTAACCGATTTTGATGAAATTTGGTACAGGGAATTTTTTGGGCACAAGGACGAACGCTATTGAATTTGGAAGAAATCGGATCAAATTTAGATATAGCTCCCATATAAATGTATCGCCCGATTTCGACAAATGGGGTCACGTTGCGCGTTTTTTCAAACGGATCGTCACCAAATTTGGCAAAAAGTAATCTTTTCCGTCGCTCTTCAAGTTTGCAAAATTTCATCCAAATCGGTTCAGATTTAGATATAGCTCTCATATATATGTATCGCCCGATTTTCCCAAATTTGGCCACAAAACCTTTATTTATCAACCGATCTTACTCAAAGTTGGCTAAATATAATCTTCTATAGCACTAACTATATGTGCAAAAAATCATCGAAATCGGTTCACATTTAGCTATAGCTCCCATATATATGTACCGCCCGATTTTTCTAAATTTGGCCATAAAACCCTTATTTATCAACCGATATTACCCATATTTGGCTAAATGTAGTCTTCTTTAGCACTAACTTTATGTGCAAAAAATTATCGAAATCGGTTCAGATTTAGATATAGCTCCCATATATATGTATAGCCCGATTATCCCAAACAGGGCCATTGAACCCTTATTTATTAACTGATCTTACTAAACGTTGGCTAGATCCAGTCCTCTATAGTACTAACTATATGTGCAAAATTTCATCGAAATCGGTTCAGATGTAGATATAGCTCCCATATATGTATCACCCGATTTTGAAAAATTCGCCTCTAATAACCTTATGTTTGACCATACAGGCCTCATTTCTTAACTGATCTTACTCAAATCTTGCACAAGGTAACCTTTTGTAGTATTAATCAAACCCGCCAAATATTATGCAAATTGGTTCAGATTTAGATATAGCTTCCATATATATGCATCGCTCGATTTTCCCAAATTTGGCCATAGTACTCTTATTTATTAACCAATGTTACTCAAATTTCAAATTTTGATGTACTAGCCGATCGTACTTATACGTACTTGTAGCTCTTACATAAGAATATTGCTCGATTTTTACAAATTTGTATTTATTACCCACACTAATTTAACGATTTTCTCTTTTTTAATAATGGGCTCAATATTAGTGGCATACTAACTCCGTAGGCGCAATATCAACACAGCCAGTGTTGCTAGAAGTAGGGAAAATTCCCTATATGTAGGGTTTTTCTAATATTTAGCGACTTGTAGGGCCACAATATAGGACATTTTCACTCAACACAATTTGTAATAATTTTTACATTTTGGTGGCTCTAGAGGAGGAAATTAGAAGCCGGCAAGGCTTGATCTTTAGCAATATGTGGTAAACTTTATTTCTGTAGAGTATTTTGTCAACATTTTATTTCTATAGAACATTTTGTCAAAATTGTACTTCTATAGATTTTTTTTTTCAAAATATTATTTCTATAAAAAATTTTCTCAAAATTTTATTTCTGTGGAATTTTTTCTCAAAATTTTATTTCTGTGGAATTTTTTCTCAAAATTTTATTTCTATAGAAAAATTTCTCACAAAAATTTGTTTATAGAAACTTTTTCCAAAATTTTATTTTTATAGAGATTTAACAAAAAAGATTACTAATTTGGGTAGAATAATACCAACTGTGGCAACCGTGGTGGTAATACAAATTTATATTCTAAGTTATATACGTTGAATGTATGGGAAAGTAGGGAACATTTTTTGTCCTTGTAGGGTAAACCGAACATTTTCCGTGGCAACATTGACTATGAGCTATAGTCAGATTGACACAAAGCACCCATAGACATGTACCCCCTAATTTTCTTAAATATGCAACTGCGGTTTATCTCCCAGACCTATATGTTACCCCACAAATGCTTATGATTACTAATTCTGTAATGGTGGTTTAGGGTATGATATAGTCGGCCCCGCCCGACTTTCTACTTTACTTACTTGTTTTTTTTTTGATTTTATTTCCTTGGAATCTACACTAAAAAAAGTATATATTTTCAAAGATTTTGACCCTTAGAGAGATTTTATTGATTCCGAGCCATAGATGCTTCTTCCTTTATTATTTTTATATTTTTTATTTATTATATTATTTTGTTTCCTATATTTGAAGCCCTCCACCATAGGATGGGGGTATATTAACTTTGTCATTCCCTTTGTAATACATCGAAATATTGCTCTAAGACCCCATAAAGTATATACATTCTGGGTCGTGGTGAAATTCTGAGTCGATCTGAGCATGTCCGTCCGTCCGTCCGTCCGTGCGTCTATTGAAATCACGCTAACTTCCGAACGAAACAAGCTATCGACTTGAAACTTGGCACAAGTAGTTGTTATTGAGGTAGCTCGGATGGTATTGCAAATGGGCCGTATCGGTCCAGTTTTACGTATAGCCCCCATATAAACGGACCCCCAAATTTGGCTTGCGAATTCTCTAAGAGACGCAAATTTCATCCGATCCGGCTGAAATTTGGTACATGATGTTTGTATATGGTCTGTAACAACCATGGAAAAATTGGTTCATATCAGTCCATATTTATATATAGCCCCCATATAAACCCATCACCAGACGGACGGACGGACGGACGGACGGACATGCTCAGATCGACTCAGAATTTCACCACGACACAGAATGTATATACTTTATGGGGTCTTAGAGCAATATTTCGATGTATTACAAAGGGAATGACAAAGTTAAAAAAAAATTTACTCAAATGAAGTTCCTGCACAAAAAAAAAAATTCTGATTCAATCGCGAAATTAATTGATCCAATTAATTTTTTAATTGAAATGTCTTCAATCACAAAAATGATAGTGTCAATTAAAAAATTAATTGACAGTCAATTAAAAAATTAATTGATACTATTAATTTGTGTGATTGATGTTTATTTCAATTAAAAAAAATTGTTGATTCAATTAAATTTTTAATTGAATATTTTTTAAAACTCAATTAAGATTTTAATTGGAAAAACTTTCGTGTAATTTTTTTCTGTGTGTGCAGTTAAACATCTTTGGGAAGACATTTTTGAAAGTGCTTTTTAAATTGAGCCCTTTAGGAGAATTTCCAATTTTATTGGTGGCAAGGAATATACTGACATCACATATCAACCGGATGGATTGAAATTTGCTCAATTTGGGCGGTACCTTCTATCACGGACCCGAAACACAACCAAGGTAATGCCGCTGTAAGCTATTGTCTTTAGGAGAAGTTTTTGCAGATGGTACATGAGATTTGACTTGCACCGTATCTTATCAATGTACTGCTCTTCTATTTCAAATAATACTTTTAAAGATTAAGATTAAAAAATGGTGTACAGTGGGCAATTTACAAAGGATATAATTCGTATATGCTCCATAAAGCCCCCCACTCCCCCAGATCTGGAAATGTCCACTCGGTCGGACTAAAACATGTACAGCCAGCCGTGTATAGAATGGTATCTGACATATTACTTTCAACGACTCAAATTCATTAACCTTCTATGCCATAACAAACCTCAAATAATAATTACAATTGAAATAAAAAATAAAAAAAAAAAAAACTTTAAAAAGAATATAACATCATATATTTTGAAGAAAACCGTAAGTTCTAGATTTTTTAGAGAAAAGTTTATTTTGATAAAAAAAAATATATAGAAATTTATACTACATCACTCAACCACCTTGTAACAAATAATACTACGAGTATCTTATGTATATAAATAAGTAAAAGTATTGATAAAATAAATTCAAATTTCATTATTGGAATCAATGGGCTTAGAAGTAGTTGTTGTCGTAGTAGTGGTTGTAGTAGTAGTTGTTGTAGGATCTTCTGAACCCTTCACAACCAAAGCATCGCCGAAAATGGGCTTTAGAAATAGCAAAAAGCGGCCGAAACGACGGGTGGAATTCTAAAAAATTCAAAAAATAAATTAAATTGATTATCATTATATTTTACAAATGTGCATGTGAACAAAAGTATTTAAATTTTCTATTATTTTATAATATTTCTGATGACATTTAAATGTAACTTTTGCTTATTTATATAAAACTTACCAGCATAAACTTAGAAATTCTTTGTGAAATTTTCGTCACCGATGAGAACGATTGATTGAAAAGTTCATCTGGAAAATCTACTGATACATTGCTACGATCAAATTCTGGAGTATCATCAGTAATAGTAATAGAACTCGTCGCTCTTTTAACTCTTTTGTGATCAATCTAAAAAGAAATCTTAAGCAATAAGTACAGCATAGAAATTAAAAGTTCCGAGACGTTCTATACCCTTCACCGTTATAATAAACCGATTATAATAAATTTTTTGGTACATTACTCTTCTGCCTTAAGTCAAATAATATAAACGTTATTTTTTCTTCACCCCACCTTTGTAATGGGAAGTAATATATTTATCAAGGTACTTTTAATGTGTAAAATTATAGGATAACCGCCAATCGAAGTGCATACATCATTTCTTCATCAATTGTAAAATTATAAATTCGGTAAAACACGATACATCTTTAAATGAGGATAATATCATTCTAAGATACTTGTACTAGTTTGCAATGACAATGACGAGCTTTGAATTTCATGAAATTCACCAAAGGACTCATTTTTGGTTTGGGTTTGCATTCATTTTAATCGGAATTAGGATTTTCTGCGAGAACGTGGGTTTTCCATATGTTGACTCTCGCTTTCCCGGGAAATTTTCTTTACAATATTTCCTATAATATATTAGTCTCCATACTACAAAGAAGGTTCAGAAAAAATGTATTGTCATAAGGCCAAAGATTTCATGTCCTTAAAATACGAATCCAAATTTTGCTTAGCATAGAAAACACATTTTTCCTTACCCAAAAGACGATAAACTTTTCAATGAAGTCGTTTTTTCCTTATAGTTAAGTGATTCGACTTAAAGTAAAGTATCCTAATTCAAAGTATCATAATTTAAAAGAAATTTTTTTTGACAAACGTCAACTTGGCTTTAATAATTCTAAAAAATTCTTCAAAATTAATAAAGTTCTCTTTCAAATTGTTGACTTTTTGCATTTTGAGTACAAAGCAAAAAATCATTTAAAATAAGAGAATTTTTAACACTTTATTTTAAAGTCTTGTTTACTTCCTGGTTTTAACAACGCTTAAAGGAAATCTCAAAATGTGGAGTAAAATTTAGTTCAATTTTCGTACGAGTTAGTTTATTCTTCCTATAAAACAGTTTACTTTTTTTCGGTGTAGCCAAGTCCGAATTCCGAATTATCTTTTTTCTGGTTGAATTATTATTTGAGTTTTGCTTACTTAATAATAGAAAATAAATTCACATTTAATTGGTTTTTTTTGTGGCTCTAGTTCCCAAAAATCCCCAACAAATTTTTGAGAATTTTTTTGTGAAACAAAAATAAAGGAATGGCTCTGCTGCAGAAAATCCGTTATAATTTACAAATTTAATTATTTTAAATTTTTTTAGGTATAAAGAATCATTAAGAAATAAAAATGGATGATCGATCAATACACAATTGGCGTCTTAAAAATACACACAAAGAAAATTTCATTAAAATTGTTTCTACCAGTGTATGCTATAAGATGAAACATAATATGTTGGAACAATACAAACAAACGATATATGCTTGAAGCAAAATGTGTTTGGGGCATATGTTACAGAAGCTATTTTTTTTTTGAGGGTTTATGAAGGCGTTTTTAAAAATGTGTCGATATGAACCATATTCATCAAATCCATATTTATGGAATATATTGTCCAAATCAGAAATATAGCACATGCGGAGCAATACTTTTACCCGAATTCCCACGAAATGATTTCATATGTTAATAGTAGAAAAATGTCTTAGCCAAGTAGAGTAAAATGTAAATTAGCGCTTGGCCCTCCCAACAAAAGGCTACATCCCCTACAAGTTCAACTGTCGTGGAATAAAGAGAAGTTTTTGGTGTACTCCTGTAAGCCTATTTTAAGAACGTAAAAAATCTAATTTAATATAAAAAAGTAATCAAACCTTGATTATTATGCTCAAGACATTTCGACAAATCGCCAAAAAATCCCTAAATTTCCGGAAATTACCCACCAAATCTCCATGTCTCCAACTCAAAAATTGCGTCCCAATTCCAAAGAAATATTCCTAACTCTGGAGAAAATCTCCAATACTGGCAAAACGATTAAATACGTCTATAATTCAGTTTGACAAAATTTTCTATAGAAATTTTCACAAAATTTTCTATAAAAATAAAATATTGACAAAGTTTTCTATAGAAATAAAGTTTTGACAAAATTTTCTATAGAAATGAAATTTTTACAAAATTTTCTATAGAAATACAATTTTAACAAAATTTTCCACAGAAATAAAATTTTGACAAAATTTTCTATAGAAATAAAATTTTGACAAAATTTTCTATAAAAATCAAATTTAGATAGATTATTTTCGGGTCGAGTGGCAACCATGATTATGAACCGATGTGGACCAATTTTTTGTGATTCGAGATCGGCTATATATAACAACAGACCGATATGGACCAATTTTGGTATAGTTGTTAGCGACAATATACCAAGTTTGAGCCGGATCGGATGAATTTAGCTCCTCCAAGAGGCTCCGGAGGTCAAATCTGGAGAACGGTTCATATGGGGCCTATATATAATTATGGACCGATATGGACCAATTCTGCCACGGTTGTTAGAGACCATATACTAACACCATGTTCCAAATTTCAACCGGATCGGATGAAATTTGTTTCTCTTAGAGGCTCCGCAAGCCAAATCTGGGGATGGGTTTATATGGGGGCTATATATAATTGTGAACCTACGTGGACCAATTTTTGCATGTATGTTAGAAACCATATACTTACACCACGTTCCACATTTGAACCGGATCGGATGAATTTTGCTCCTCCTAGAGGCTCCAGAGGTCAAATCTGGAGAACGGTTTATATGTGGGCTATATATAATTATGGACCGATGTGGACCAATTTTAGCATGGTTATTAGAGACCATATACCAACACCATGTACCAAATTTCAGCAAAATCGGATGAAATTTACTTCTCTTTGAGGCTCCGCAAGCCAAATTTGGGGATCGGTTTATATGGGGGCTATATATGATTATGGACCGATGTGGACCAATTTTTGCATGTTTGTTAAAGACTATATATTAACACTATGAACCAAATTTCAGCCGGATCGGATGAAATTTGCTTCTTTTAGAGGCTCCGCAAGCCAAATCGGGGGATCGGTTTATATGGGGGCTATATATAATTATGTACCGTTGTGGACCAATTTTTGCATAATTGTTAGAGACCATATACTTACACTATGAACCAAATTTCAGCCGGATCGGATGAAATGTGCTTCTTTTGCGCCTCTAAGAAGCTCCGCAAGCCAAATCTGAGCGTCGGTTTATATGGGATCTATACGTAAAAGTGGTCCGATATGGCCCATTTGCAATACCATCCGACCTACATCAATAACAACTACTTGTGCCTAGATTCAAGTCGATAGCTTGTTTCGTTCGGAAGTTTGCGTGTTTTCGACAGACGGACGGGCGGACATGCTTAGATCGACTCAGAATTTCACCACGACCCAGAATATATATACTTTATGGGGTCTTAGAGCAATATTTCGATGTGTTACAAACGGAATGACAAAGTTAATATATGGTGGAGGGTATAAATAAAGTTTATAATCATTGATTCAAAAGATTTTTTTATTAAATTTAGGACAAACATTTTGGAAATTTGCGTCCCTCCGCTAAAGGCACGTGTCTTTGAACTAAGGCACATTTTCCTTAAAGTAAGGAATCACATTTTGAAGAAATCGTCCTTAAGGTAACTAAAATATTGACTCTTTAGATTTAAAATACAAACGCTTCAAATACTTAACGCTAAGACTTATTTTGAGGATTTAGGATTTATCTTTGATTTAAAGTTTTTTTGGCATTAAGAAAACTTTTCTTACTTTGAAGTATCCGTTATAATTAAATCGCATTTGTTTATTAATATACCGCGAAAACGAAAATTTGATAAATGAGATCCGTATCCTAATTTAAATTCTATTGGTCCTAGATTTATAGCCAGATAGGTCGCTACAAAGTCTTTAATTTAAAGAAGACTACACTACCATACCAACTTCCTTAAGGGAAGTTCAACATCTTTGGATCCAAATAAACCTTTTCTTTGAATGCAAAATGTGTTAACGGCAAATTCAGACTGGACGTCAAGTAGAAATTATGCAATGTTTCAAATAAAAATCGTCTTAAAAATAAAGTGCTGAAAGACATCTCGTATTTTTAAACTCATTTTAGCTTTATACACACAAAAAAAATGTTTTTTATCTTCAATCACCAAATTAATTGATCCAATTAATTTTTAATTGAAATGTCTTCAATCACAGAAATGATAGATTAATTTACCAAAGTAAATTAAAAAATTAATTGATCTAATCAACAAATTATTTGATACAACTAATTTTTGTGAGAGATTTTTGTTTCAATTAAAAAATTTGTTGAATCAATTAAATTTTTAATTGAATATTTTTTAAATCTCAATTAAAAATTTAATTGAAAAAATTTTCCTGATATTTTTTTCTGTGTAGTCAAGATACAAAAATGAAACAAGAGACGATTTTGTTAATTTTAAAGAATTTTACAGAATTACTAAAGCAACGTTGACCTTATTTAAAGGACACGAAATCTTTGGCCTCAAGACAATATTTTTTTACAGTGTTATAATACGATTATAAACAATCGTCTTTATTAAAATTTTGTAAGCCATCCATGGTGGTGGGATCCACCGTGGTGCAATGGTTAGCATACCCGCCTGGCATACACAAGGTCGTGGGTTCGATTCCTGCTTGGACCGAACACCAAAAAGTTTTTCAGTGGTGGATTATCCCACCTCAGTAATGCTGGTGACATTTCTGAGGGTTTCAAAGCTTCTCTAAGTGGTTTCACTGCAATGTGGAACGCCGTTCGGACTCGGCTATAAAAAGGAGGTCCCTTGTCATTGAGCTTAACATGGAATCGGGCAGCACTCAGTGATAAGAGAGAAATTGACCAATGTGGTATCACAATGGACTGAATAGTCTAAGTGAGCCCGATACATCGGGCTGCCACCTAACCTAACCTAACCATGGTGGTGGGTATATAAGATTCGGCCCTACTAAAAAATTTGCCGTATGTTAGATTAATATAAAACAAAAGTAATTTTATTTGAAACAATTTTCTTGTAGAAAATGTTTTCAGACATTTCTCCTTTATTTCAAATTAATTGTAAAAAAAATAATAAAATACAACAATGCAAAATACATTAGAATTACAGGAAAGTATCGGAAAATTTGCAAAGCAAAATATTTACAATAGTACATATATGTGGGTGTGGGTGTAGGTGTAGGTGATTTTTTTGTTTTTTCTTAAATAATATACACAAGGAAATCAAGGTATACATGGACCTAATGGTATTTTCAGATATACATAAGTATCCATAGGAACGATAGTGAAAATGATAAAGTGAAAAATTTGTCTAATTTTATGAATGCATATCCAATAGTCGAATGAAATATAAATGGAAAATTCGATCGAATTCTAAAAAATAGATATCGGTGAAAATAATGGAATTACAATTCACTTCTAAACTAAAACTACGAAATTCAACAAAAAATTTACAATAAAAATATAATGATTTCCACAAATTTTAAAGACACCTCTTATCGTTGTGGGGGGGGAGGGGTATAAAACTTAATTTTATGTTTTTGTTTCTCCTGGTGGCAGGTTATTGGGATGAAGGGTTTGATGGAGTTTGGTTAATATTATCTATTTAGTAACCAGCCTCATCTGAATCTGGTGCTGGAGTAGTAGAACCACCAGCACCACCCGAAGAGCCTTGTAGAATGGGTCCAGAGAAGCCCAAAACCTTGGAGACAATATTACCCAAACCAGCATTTGGATTGTTGGAATTACCACCAGCCGAACTTCCACTGAAAGCGGTGATAGTGGTCAAAACACCTGTTGTCAAGTCATTGGCAATATTGCCTACGGCACGAATTTTTGGTGATACCACAGCTGTAATCAACGATTGAACATCATTGACTGGTACTGGTTTTGGAATGTCCCATTGTTTGTTCTTCTCAATATTGGCACGATCCAATTGTTCAAGGATACGAATATTTGTGTCCAAGAAGTTATCGATTTTCTGTGGTGGGGCCAATCAGAGATCCATAAGGAAGCGGGGGGAGAAAAAATATGGGTTATTAAGGTAATCGATTGAAATATTTCACATTGCCAATACTTACGCCAAACACAAAACCTAGGACAGCATTTTTAGCCTCAAATGTGGCTCCAGTAATTTTTCTTTTGTTACGATCTAAAGCATCACCAGAAACGGCCTAAAAATATTTAAATTTTATTTGAAGATTGATTAAAATCAATTTTGATAAAATACACAAATTTATTTCGAATTTATCCTCAAAGAATATTCCAACTTCCGGTTTTAAGCAAATTAATAAATCGAATTAGCATAAATGTTTATTTCATAATAGAAATCAAATGGTGTAAGAAACATTGGCATATATTGAAAATTTCTCGAAACACCCAAGAACCCAAATTTCAAAAAAAAAAAAAAACAACAAGTATATAAAGCAGTAAGTTCGGCAGGGCCGAATCTTAAATACCCATTACCATGGACTACGTAGGAACTTCTACGAAAGACTATCATCCACAATCGAATTAGCATCGTTTTCTAAATTGTGAGTTAGTCCATATGTGGTATATATTAGACAAAAAAGTTATGTATAGAAAAGTCTACAAATAATTACGAATCGATATGGACACGGTACGTAGAGAGCCAGAATTGAAATATGGGGGTCGCTTATATGGGGGCTATATACAATTATGAACTTGATATGGACCAATTTGTGTGTGATTGGGGATCGATTTATCTGAGGGATATATATAACTATAGACCGATATGGACCTAGTTAGGCATTGTTGTTAACGGCCATATACTAGCGCAATGTACCAAATTTAAACTGACTCGGATGAAATTTGCTCCTCCAAGAGGCTCCAAAACCTAATCTCGGTATCGGTTTGTATGGGGGCTATATATGATTATGGACTGATATGGACCACTTTTGCCATGGTTATTGAATATCATATACTACCACCACGTAACAAATTTCAACCAGATCGGATGAATTTTGCTTCTGCAATAGGCGCCAGAGGTCAAATCTGGGGATCGGTTTATATGGGGGCTATATATAATTATGGACTGATATGAACCAATTCTTCCATGGTTGTTGGATACCATATACTAATATCACGTACCAAATGTCAACCGAATCGGATGAATTTTGCTTTTCCAAGGGGTTCCGGAGGTCAAATCTGTGGATCGGTTTATATGGGACCCATGTGGACCAACTTTTGCATGGTCATTAGAGACATATAGTACCTCCATGTTCCAAATTTCAGCCAGATCGGATGATATTTGCTTCTCTTATAGGCTCCGCAAACAAAATCGGGGAATCGGTTTATATGGGAGCTATATATAATTATGGACCCATGTGGACCAATTTTTGCATGGTCATTAGAGACCATATACTAACACCATGTACCAAATTTCAGCCAGATCGGATGAAATTTGCTTCTCTTAGAGGCTCCGCAAGCAAAATCGGTGAATCGGTTTATATGGGGGCTATATATAATTATGGACCGATGTAGACCAATTTTTGCATGGGTGTTAGAGACAATATACTAGGTTAGGTTAGGTTATGTGGCAGCCCGATGCATAAGGCTCACTTAGACTATTCAGTCCATTGTGATACCACAGTGGTGAACTTCTCTCTTATCACTGAGTGCTGCCCGATTCCATGTTACGCTCAATGACAAGGGACCTACTTTTTTTATAGCCGAGTCCGAACGGCGTTCCACATTGCAGTGAAACCACTTATAGAAGCTTTGAAACCCTCAGAAATGTCACCAGCATTACTGAGGTGGGATAATCCACCGCTGAACAACTTTTTGGTTTTCGGTCGTAGCAGGAATCGAACCCACAACCTTGTGTATGCAAGGCGGACATGCTAACCATTGCACCACGGTGGCTCCTGACCATATAGTAACACCATGTACCAAATTTCAGCCGGATCGGACGAAATTTGCTTCTCTTAGAGGTTCCGCAAGCCCATATAAACCGCTCCTATGGGGGCTATATATAATTATGGACCGATATAATAACATATAATAACACCATGTACCAAATTTCAGCCGGATCGGATGAAATTTGCTTCTCTTAGAGGTTCCGCAAGCCAAATTTGGGGGCTATACGTAAAACTGGACCGATATGGCCCATTTGCAATACCATCCGACCTACTTCAATAACAACTACTTGTGCCAAGTTTCAAGTCGATAGCTTGTTTCGTTCGGAAGTTAGTGTGATTTCAACAGACGGACAGACGGACGGACATGCTCAGATCGACTCCGAATTTTACCACGAACCAGAATATATATACTTTATGGGGTCTTAGAGCAATATTTCGATGTGTTACAAACGAAATGACAAAGTTAATATATACTCCTCATCCTATGGTGGAGGGCATAAAAACAAAAATCCCAAATTTTTATTCTCTAAACCAAAAAATGTGCCTACCAGAAATATTGATTTTAGACCCCATAAAATATATACCGATCGACTCAGAATCACCTCCTGAGTCGATCTAGCGCTTGGTGTCCGTCCGTCCGTCTGTCCATGTATTTGTTGTTCGCAGGATTCCGGTCGCAATTATTAACCGATTTTGATGAAATTTGGTACAGTGTGTTTGTTGGGCACAAGGACGAACGCTATTGAATTTGGTTGGAAATCGGTTCAGATTTAGATATAGCTCCCATATATATCTATCGCCCTATTTTCCCAAATTCGGCCACAAACCCCTTATTTATTACCCGCTTTTACTCAAATTTAGCATAAGGTAACCTTTTGTGATATCAATCAAACCTACTAAATATCATCCAAATCGGTTCAGATTTAGATATAGCTCCCATATATATGTATCGCCCGATTTTCACAAATCTGGCCATAAAACCGTTATTTATTATCCGATATTACTCAAATTTAGCAAACCGTAACATTCCGTAGTAGCAACCAAACCTGCCAAATATCATCTACATCGGTTCAGATTTAGATATAGCTCCCATATATATGTATCGCCCGATTTTCCCAAATTTGGCCACAGAACCCTTATTTATTACCCGATCTTACTCAAATTTAGCAAAAGGTAACCTTCCGTAGTACCAACCAAACCTGTCAAATATCATCTAAATCGGTTCAGATTTAGATATAGCTCCATAAAAAATATCTTTGTCATTGGATAGGAATCAACACCAAAATCCTTAAAATCTTTGGACTTGTTTGAGTGTAGGCAGAAATCTTTGTTCTTACTAAAATATTTTTGGAGGAGGGAAAAGTTCAACAATAATTGTTTTGCTACTTTTGCGAATCGCAATTTCAATTTTAAATTCAAACACAAACTTCAAGTATAAATTATGTTGAAGTCTTAAAAGACGTTTTATTCTTTTTATTTAAAAATTTTAATTTTACGACGATTTGATTTAAAAGAAAATCATCTGGTTTTTCTTTAAAATTTCCAATCTCATTACACCACTATGTTCTCAACGTGAAATTGTGCATAGATTCGGCAATTTCTCTATACAGTGTTTTCGGATTTCAGATTCCTTGTCCATATCCAATTTTTTCAAATAGTTGATTAAAAATAACAAAACTCTTGAAGTATAGTTTAATGTCACACAAGGTAATCTCCTTGTATAACTTTCTCAATTATAATTTATCAAATATCTGGCTTGCCCTGAATACAGAGCTCCACCCATATTTTGCAGTTTCTTAAGAAACTTGTGGTCTTTGACATTAACCTTAAGAGTTTTTTTTTTTAATTTGTATAGGCTTGGCAAAAAAACTAAATCACATAATATAGTCTGTATACTATCCAATGGTTAAAACAACTTTTATATCTCCTCAAAACTAATAAATACCTATACTAAAACTACATATCGATATTTTCTCAAAGATATTACAAATTATCAAGAATTTGAAAATCAGGTCAAGTTCATCAAGACACTGACTAAATTCCACTTTATGTGTGGTTTCAGCTATTTTGGTTTTAATTATGCATGAATTAGTTTTTAAAAACGGCGATTTGAAACATTGAAATGCATGACATACAATGGAAAAACACATACAATCTATAAGACATTGATTAGTATTAGAAAATTGACATGGAATTTGAACATTTATGAATAGAAAATACCAAGTATTTAGCATTCAAACTAGTGCCAAGTAAACTAATTAAAGTTGGTATAGTTTTTAACAATTGTTAAATTAATTGAAGTTGAAACTTCTGTGTTCTACGTCTGCAAAACACAAAAAACAAAACGAAAGACTTAAGACAGGTGTGAGTCTTGACAAAAATTTTATTGAATGAACTATAACTGAAAAGTTGATAACACACGATTTATACGATTTTGTCTTTACCAAAATTTTCTTGGTGTTGATTTCGTGCTAAAGAAGCGAGGAATCGTAATAGGGATACATTCAACACTGAAAAAAATATTGTCGTGAGACCAAAGATTTCATGTCCTTAAAATACGAATGCGAATTTTGCTCAGCATAGAAGACTCATTTCTCTGATATGAAGTTTTTTTCCTTGCCTAAAAGTCGATACGCTTTTCAATGTAGTCTTATAATCCTTACAATTAAGTGATTTGACATGGTTGAAATGGGTGTCTTAACATGAAAGAACATTTTGTTTGACTAAGGTAAACTTGGCTTTAATAATTTTAACAAATTCTTCAAAATTAATGAAATTTTCTTTACGTTTGTTGCCTTTTTGCATCTTGACCTCAAAGCAAAAAAGTGTTAACTTGAAACATAGCATAATTACTACACGCAGAGAAGGAATATGATCACCTCAAACATGTTTCAAGAGCGAAATGTTATTTTTGTATGGTGACCATGTAACATGTTTGTCACTAAAATGTTATTTTCTCGTCAAATATAACCTGCTTGCCGAAATCAGATACATGATTTCCGAGAAAATAACACGGTTGCGAAAACCATGTTACATGGTCACAACCCAAATATATCATTTTGCTCTTAAAACATGTTTGAGGTGTTCATATTCCTCCTCTGGGTGCAGGGCGTGCTTTTTTTAGTGCGTTAATTTTGCACCATTCCGGATCCAAAAAAGACATTTTCCCTTTAATAATTTAATTAAAAGGCCTTCAAACCAAAAAGACAAATTCCTCAAAATAAGTCTTAGCCTATATTTGAAGCTTTTTTTTTAATTTTAATCCAAAGATTTAATATCTCAGTTAATTTAAAGATTACTTCTTCAAATCAAAAATTTTTGTCACTTTAAGAAAAACTCGCCGTACTTCAACGACATACGACTTTAACATAGGTACGAAATTTTAAAAGATTTTTGTTGTAAATTTAATAAAAAATTAAAGAAAAAACATGTAAGGAAAGTCTAAAGTCGGGCGGGACCGACTATATTATACCCTGCACCACTTTGTAGATCTAAATTTTCGATACCATACAACATCAGTCAATTGTGTTGGGTGCCATATATAAAAGGTTTGTCCCAAATACATACATCTAAATATCTCACGATCTGGTCAGAATTTGATAGACTTCTACAAATTCTATAGACTCAAAATTTAAGTCGGCTAATGCATTAGGGTGAAACGCAATGTTAGTAAAAAAAATATGGGAACGATTTAAATCTGAAGCAATTTTAAGGAAACTTCACAAAAGTTTATTTATGATTTATTGCTATATATATGTATTTGAAGTTAAGGAAAATTACAGTCAGTTTTACAACTTTTCGACTAAGCAGAGGTGATTTTACAAGGAAAATGTTAGTATTTTGATCATTTTTGTCGAAATTAGAAAAACATATATATGGGAGCTATATCTAAATCTAAACCGATTCCAACCAAATTTGGCACGCACAGCTACAATGCTTATTATACTCCCTGTGCAGAATTTCAACTAAATCGGAGTAAAAAATTGGCCTCTGTGGTCATATGAGTGTAAATCGGGCGAAAGCTATATATGGGAGCTACATCTAAATCTGAACCGATTTCAATCAAATTTGGCACACTTGACTATACTGCTAATTGTACTCCTAGTGCAAAATTTCAACCAAATTGGGCCAAAACTCTGGCTTCTAGGACCATATTAGTCCATATCGGGCGAAAGATATATATGGGAGCTATATCTAAATCTGAACCGATTTCAATCAAATTGAGTACAATTAACTGTACTACTAATTGTGCTCCTAGTGCAAAATTTCAACCAAATTGGGCCAAAACTCTGGCTTCTAGGAACATATTAGTCCATATCGGGCGAAAGATATATATGGGAGCTATATCTAAATCTGACCCGATTTCAATCAAATTTGGCACACATGACTGTACTCCGAATTGTACTTCGTGTGCGAAATTTGAACCAAATTGAGCCAAAACTCTGGCTTCTAGGACCATAATAGTCCATATCGGGCGAAAGATATATATGGGAGCTATATCTAAATCTGAACCGATTTCAATCAAATTTGGCACATATGACTATACCACTAATTGTACTCCTAGTGCAAAATTTCAACCAAATTCGGCCAAAATTTGGCAAACATGACTATACTACCCATTGTACATGACTATACTACCAATTGTACTCCTTGTGCAAAATTTCAAGCTAATCGGGATAAAACTCTGGCTTCTGGGTCCATATAAGTGCATATCGGGCGAAAGATATATATGGGAGCTATATCTAAATCTGAATCGATTTCAACCAAATTTGGCACGCATAGCTACAATGCTAAATCTACTCCCTGTGCAAAATTTCAACTAAATCGGAGTAAAAAATTGGTCTCTGTGGGCAAATGAGTGTAAATCGGGCGAAAGCTATATATGGGAACTATATCTAAATCTGAACCGATTTGGCTGATATTTTGCAAGTTTTTCGAGACTCATAAAATATTAGCATGTACGGAATTTGAGGAAGATCGGTTGATATACAAGCCAATTATTACCAGATCGGTGAAAAATATATATGGCGGCTATATCTAAATCTGAATCTAAAATACCAACATTTTCATTGTAAAATCGCCACTGCTTAGTCGAAAAGTTGTAAAAATGACTCTAATTTTCCCAAACTTCTAATACATATATATCGAGGGATAAATCATAAAAAAACTTTTGCGAAGTTTCCTTAAAATTGCTTCAGATTTAAATGTTTCCCATATTTTTTTACTAACATTGTGTTCCACCCTAGTGGGTTAGCCGACTTAAATTTTGAGTCTATAGATTTTGTAGAAGTCTATCAAATTCTGTCCAGATCGAGTGATATTTAAATTTATGTATTTGGGACAAACCTTTATATATAGCCCCCAACACATTTGACGGATGTGATATGGTATCGAAAATTTAGATCTACAAAGTGGTGCAGGGTATAATATAGTCGGCCCCGCCCGACTTTAGGCTTTCCTTACTTGTTTTTTTTTTTTGATTATAATTAAAAGTTTTTACTATTCAGCATGAATTCAGCATATGTTACCAATTAATACACTGAGTGATAGAAATTGTTAATTATATTCGAACAGTAAGATATGCGGTGTTGAAAAATACGATATGGGTCATCAAATGACCCCAACGTAGTATAAGGGTTAACCTGTTTATTCACAAAACCCCACATATATTCCCACAGGTATGACTTTCAATACGAATTATAAAAATAAAACTGCAATCCTGTTAAGCACAATTTATAATTGTTACAAATGCATAACAAAAAAAAAGTGAACTTATTCAACTGATGATATACATGATATAAGCCTGAGTATTATTGGACCACAGATATAGTAAACAAATGAAGTTGAAGGTTCACCTGTTTCCCTTGAATCTTTTGTGTGTATTTTTTTTTTTAATTTTTATGATTGTCATTTCTTATAAATTTGGGCATGAGGTAAGCTAAAAAGCCGACCATTTTTCTTGGTTAATTAATTCACTAAGGAAAGTGACAAAAAGGAACACCAAAAACAAAAAATCGTATATCAGTTATTTATATACAATATAACCATTAAAATGTTCAAAAGACACACACTCAAAAGTGTGTCAAAATAAAATTCAAAAAGAAAAATAAAATCTGAAAACATTTTTTACCATTACACTGAAAATTTATGTTGTACTCAGTTTTTGTAGTGTTGTTTAAGATTTCTTTTAAGATTTCTTGACTATACTACCAATTGTACTCCTTGTGCAAAATTTCAAGCTAATCGGGATAAAACTCTGGCTTCTGGGTCCATATAAGTGCATATCGGGCGAAAGATATATATGGGAGCTATATCTAAATCTGAATCGATTTCAACCAAATTTGGCACGCATAGCTACAATGCTAAATCTACTCCCTGTGCAAAATTTCAACCAAATTGGGACAAAGCTGTGGCTTTTAGGACCATATTAGTTCATATCGGGCGAAAGGTATATATGGAAGCTTTATCTAAATCTGAACCGATTTCAATCAAATTTGGTAAACATGACTGTACTACCAATTGTACTCCTTGTGCAAAATTTCAAGCTAATCGGGATAAAACTCTGGATTCTGGGTCCATAATAGTCCATATCGGGCGAAAGATATATATGGGAACTATATCTAAATCTGAACCGATTTCGATCAAATTTTGCACACTTAACTATACGACTAAGTGTTATGTTTGTACAAAATTTCAAGCAAATCGGTGTAAAACTCTGGCTGCTGGGTTCATATTAGTGCATATCGGGCGAAAGATATATATGGGAGCTATATCTAAATCTGAACCGATTTCTTCCAAAACCAATCTATTCTGACCCAAATTAGGAACATGTGCCAAATTTGAAGGCGATTGGACTTAAATTGCGTCCTAGACTTTGATCGCAAAAATGTGTTCACAGACAGACGGACGGACGGACAGACGGACATGGTTATATCGACTCAGGGACCCACCCTGAGCATTATTGCCAAAGACACCATGTGTCTATCTCGTCTCCTTCTGGGTGTTACAAACATATGCACTAACTTATAATACCCTGTTCCACAGTGTGGCGCAGGGTATAATTAGAACCTTTTTATTTCACATTTATTTATTTTAAAGAGAATTTTCCTTAATATTGTGTAAAATTGTTATTTTAAATATTTGTTGAGAGCGTGAAAAATATTAGGCGATAATTTATGAAAAATAACAACATTTTCATCAAACTTAATTTGTTTAGCTAAATTATATCCATAATGGAACAAAATTCAAAAATTCCCGTAAAAATCTGAAAATCGATAAAATTTGAGTTAACCCTTATACTACGTTGGGTATTAGGTCGTATTTTTCATCGTCGAATTTCTTTTCTTTTTATACCCTTCACCACTGCTGTGGTACAGGGTATAATAAGTTTGTGCATTTGTATGTAACGCCAAGAAGGAAATGTCTGAGACCCATCGTTTAGTATACCGATCGTCTTAGAATTAAATTCTGAGTCGATTTAGCGATGTCCGTCTGTCTGTCTGTCTGTCTGTCCGTCTGTCTGTCTGTTGATGTATTTTTGTGTGCAAAGTACAGCTCGCAGTTTTAGTCCGATTGTCCTAAAATTTGGTATAGGGTCCTGTTTCGGCTCAAAGACGATCCCTATTAATTTTTGAAAAAATCGGTTCAGATTTAGATATAGCCGCCATATATATTTTTCACCGATCTGGTAATAATTGGCTTGTATATCAACCGATCTTCCTCAAATTCCGTACATGCTAATATTTTATGAGTCTCGAAAAACTTGCAAAATATCAGCCAAATCGGTTCAGATTTAGATATAGTTCCCATATATAGCTTTCGCCCGATTTACACTCATTTGCCCACAGAGACCAATTTTTTACTCCGATTTAGTTGAAATTTTGCACAGGGAGTAAACTTAGCATTATTGCTATGCGTGCCAAATTTGGTTGAAATCGGTTCAGATTTAGATATAGCTCCCATATATAGCTTTCGCCCGATTTAAACTCAAATGACCACAGAGGCCAATCTTTTACACCGATTTAATTGATATTTTGCACAGGGAGTAGAATTAGCATTGTTGCTATGCGTGCCAAATTAGGTTGAAATCGGTTCAGATGTAGATATAGCTCCCATATATATGTTTTTCTGATTTGGACAAAAATTGTCAAAATACCAACATTTTCATTGTAAAATCGCCACTGCTTAGTCGAAAAGTTGTAAAAATGACTCTAATTTTCCCAAACTTCTAATACATATATATCGAGGGATAAATCATAAAAAAACTTTTGCGAAGTTTCCTTAAAATTGCTTCAGATTTAAATGTTTCCCATATTTTTTTACTAACATTGTGTTCCACCCTAGTGGGTTAGCCGACTTAAATTTTGAGTCTATAGATTTTGTAGAAGTCTATCAAATTCTGTCCAGATCGAGTGATATTTAAATTTATGTATTTGGGACAAACCTTTATATATAGCCCCCAACACATTTGACGGATGTGATATGGTATCGAAAATTTAGATCTACAAAGTGGTGCAGGGTATAATATAGTCGGCCCCGCCCGACTTTAGGCTTTCCTTACTTGTTTTTTTTTTTGATTATAATTAAAAGTTTTTACTATTCAGCATGAATTCAGCATATGTTACCAATTAATACACTGAGTGATAGAAATTGTTAATTATATTCGAACAGTAAGATATGCGGTGTTGAAAAATACGATATGGGTCATCAAATGACCCCAACGTAGTATAAGGGTTAACCTGTTTATTCACAAAACCCCACATATATTCCCACAGGTATGACTTTCAATACGAATTATAAAAATAAAACTGCAATCCTGTTAAGCACAATTTATAATTGTTACAAATGCATAACAAAAAAAAAGTGAACTTATTCAACTGATGATATACATGATATAAGCCTGAGTATTATTGGACCACAGATATAGTAAACAAATGAAGTTGAAGGTTCACCTGTTTCCCTTGAATCTTTTGTGTGTATTTTTTTTTTTTAATTTTTATGATTGTCATTTCTTATAAATTTGGGCATGAGGTAAGCTAAAAAGCCGACCATTTTTCTTGGTTAATTAATTCACTAAGGAAAGTGACAAAAAGGAACACCAAAAACAAAAAATCGTATATCAGTTATTTATATACAATATAACCATTAAAATGTTCAAAAGACACACACTCAAAAGTGTGTCAAAATAAAATTCAAAAAGAAAAATAAAATCTGAAAACATTTTTTACCATTACACTGAAAATTTATGTTGTACTCAGTTTTTGTAGTGTTGTTTAAGATTTCTTTTAACCGATTTGCTTAAACTCCAACACATGAATTGAGTTCATACGATTTTCTAAAAAATGGCACTAAAAGTGTCGTTCGCAATGCAATATAGCACAAATGCCACAAATTCGTGGCACACTTTTTGTAAAAACACAAACTAAATGGATTTTTCTCAAAAAACTTTTTGTGGTTAAACCACAACTGCACGGATGAAAAAGACTGTTTTTCATATATTTGGCTATAAACATTATATGTTTGGAACACACATTTTTAAACACAATATTATTGAGTGCAAGCATATAATGTTCATAAACTAGCATAACATGTTTGGGACATATATGTTAATATGTTAGAACATATTATGTTTGGGACATAAAATGTTTGTAAATATAATATGCTTGGATGCAAACATATATTAATTTAGAAATAGCCTATAAACATATATGTGTTTAGTAGCTTGGAGTGCTATTTAACAGGGAGCGATATTGAATTAAGTTGGTGGTTGTTGCTTGTTATTACAAAATTAACATTTTATTTTTCCTTGGGCAATTTATCAGCTACTTCTTTGATCCTTACAAACTGTGTGGTCCGCTGTTCGAATCCCCGTCCGGCAAAAGGTAATATTAAAATAAAAAAATCATACAATTGAATAATTTCTTCTACAATGTTTGTATTACAGAAAAAGGTGCGAAGAACTAAAAAATCTCGTGGAAGTAAGAAAGATGTCGGGGTATATACAATTGGGCAGAAACAAAATTTTGAGCATTCAGGTCGAAAACCTATGTTGTTAGCACCTATATTACCTGTTTATTTTCATAATTCATTATGATTGTAAATATATAAATAAATAAATAAAATTTTGAGCACAATATTGTTTGGGAGAATTTTTTTTAAGCATATAATATTTTTGGGTGCAAAATGCTTCCAAACATATTATATGTTCACATAATAACATATTGTTCTTTGGAAGACAACATTATTGAATTTGGATGCAAAAATACAAAATGTTTGGAACTTAGACTACCCAAACATATATTGTTTAGACCAATATGCTTTCAAACATATTATATATTGGAAGAGATCAAACATATAAATGTTTGGGCAATACCCAAAAATGTATATGCTTGAAGCAAAATATGTTTGGGAGTATATGTTACAGAAGCGATTTTTTGTGAGCGTGTGGGACTGAACCCATGATTGGGGTCTATAACGATAGCCGTAAAATATAAAAAAATATAAAATAGAACATTTCTAGTAAATCACTGCGGTTATTATATTTTCTCTTAATACTTTAATTGTATTTTAGAATTTTTGCTTTTCTTCATATGTTCGAATCTAACGTAACTTTTTACTACATTTAATACGAGAACATACATTTTAACCAAAATTCCTGCACTGAACAAAATATTGTCGTGAGGCCGAATTTTGCTTAAGCATTTTTTGCTTAGCACAGTAGAGGCATTTCTCTGATATAAATTTTTTTCCTTGTCCAAAACCTAGAATCTTTTCAATAATGTCGTCTTCTCCTTATAATTAATAGAGTATCCTAACATCAAAGAAATTTTACTTTAACACTTCTGAAAAAATATTCAAAATTAATAAAAACGTCTTTAAATTTGTTGACTTTTTGCATCTTGGCTACAAAGCTAAAAAGCGTTTACAAATAGGAGATGGTTTTCAATACGTTATTTCAAAGACATTTTCTACTTGAAGTCCAGTCCGACTTTTGAAATTTAAGTTAGTCGTTAACACTTTTTAAAGGACTTTGATAGCACATGAAGAAACAAGTAAGGAAAGTCTAAAGTCGGGCGGGGCCGACTATATTATACCCTGCACCACTTTGTAGATCTAAATTTTCGATACTATATCACATCCGTCAAATGTGTTGGGGGCTATATATAAAGATTTGTCCCAAATAACATACATACATTTAAACATTACTCGATCTGGACAGAATTTGATAGACTTCTACAAACTCTATAGACTCAAAATTTAAGTCGGCTAATGCGGGTGGAACACAATGTTAGTAAAAAACAAGTATATAAAGCAGTAAATTCGGCCGGGCCGAATCTTAAATACCCACCACCATGAATCAAATATAATAGTTTACTTTGAAACCTCTTCGTCGTAGTGCGTTACTTGATAATATATAGAATTGTAGGGGGTTTGCGGACAAATCTTCTCCCAAGCAAGTCAATGAAGACCAGATCAGATTCTGGATTTATGAGAACCAATTTTGTTTGAGTTTTAGAGAATTATAAACATATCGTGTATATGATGAAATTACGACTTGATTTGAAATCTTAAATCTGTAGATTTTTTCCGCCATTATTTAAACAAATACGATGAGTTAAATCTGGAAAATTCTACTTTCAGTTTCAAGCAATGTTCATGACCATGAAAGAAGTGGTTTCTTTTTTGAGAAACGTAATTTTAGACAAGCTATTTTTTTTTTTTTTTTTTTTTTGACACAAATTTCAAAGACAATGGTTGAATAAACGAAAATACTTTATACGAAAAGGAAATTTCGTTTGTCTAAAATTTCATTATAGATTACTAATTTCCAGCAAATCGTATAAAAACTACAGATTCTAGAAGCCCAAGAAATAAAGCCGGGAGATCGATCTATATTGGGGCTATACCAAAACATGGACCGATAGGCATCATTTGCTACTCACATATGTGTGATCTTAAAATACCTCCAGATTTTCAATTTCAAACAAATCGGCTAAAAAATATAGTCTCTAGACGCCCAAGAAGTAAAAATCGAGAGATCAGTCTATATGGGGGTTATACCAAAAAATGGACCTCGATATACCTCAATTTCGGCACACTTATTAGTGGTCTAAAAATACATCTCGATTTCGAATTTCAGGCAAATCGGATGGTAAATATAGTTTTTAGAAGCCCAAGAAGCAAAATCGGGTGATCGGTCTATATGGGGGCTATACCAAAACATGGACCGATGGGCACCATTTTCGACACACCTTTTTATGGTCCCAAAAGAACTCTAGATTTTCAATTTCAGGAAAATCGGATAGAAAATATAGTTTCTAGAAGCCCAAGAAGCAAAATCGGGAGATCAGTCTATATGGGGGCTATACCGAAACATGGACCGATGAGCACCATTTTCGGCACACCTTTTTATGGTCCTCAAATACCTCTAGATTTCCAATTTCAGGGAAATCGGATTGTAAATATAGTTTCTAGACGCCCAAGAAGCAAAATCGGCAGATCGGTCTATATGGGGGCTATACCAAAACATGGACCGACCCGGACCATTTTCGACGCACCTCTTTATGGTTCCAAAATACCTCTAGATTTCCAATTTCAGACAAATCGGATAGAAAATACTGTTTCTAGACGCGTAAGAAACAAAATCGGGAGATCGGTCTATATGGGGGCTATACCAAAACATGGACCGATACGAACCATTTTCGACACACCTCTTTATAGTCCCACAATACCTCTAGATTTCCAATTTCAGGCAAATCGGATGATAAATATAGTTTCTAGACGCCCAAGAAGCAAAATCGGGAGATCGGTCTATATGGGGGCTATACCAAAACATGGACCGATACGGACCATTTTCGACACACCTCTTTATGGTTCCAAAATACCTCCAGATTTCCAATTTCAGGCAAATCTGATAAAAACTACGGTTTTTATAGGCTCAAGACCCCAAATAGGGAGGTCGGTTTATATGGGGACTATATCAAAACTTGCACCGATATAGCCCATCTTCGAACTTGACCTGCCTGCAAACAAAAAACGAATCTGTGCCAAATTTCGGGGCGATAGCGCCATTATTGAAGGCTGTAGCGTGATTACAACAGACAGACAGACAGACAGACAGACAGACAGACGGACAGACGGACATGCTTATATCGTCTTAGAATTTCTCCCTGATCAAGAATATATATACTTTATATAGTCGGAAATCGATATTTCGATGTGTTACAAACGGAATGACAAACTTATTATACCCCCGTCACCATTTTATGGTGGTGGGTATAAAAATATGGGAAACATTAAAATCTGAAGCAATATTAAGGTAACTTCGCAAAAGTTTATTTATGATTTATCGCTCGATATATATGTATTAGAAGTTTAGGAAAATTAGAGTCATTTTTACAACTTTTCGACTAAGCAGTGGCGATTTTACAAGGAAAATTTTGGTAAAAAATTAAATTATCAAAATTTTTGTCGAAATCAGAAAAACATATATATGGGAGCTATATTTAAATCTGAGCCGATTTCAACCAAATTTGGCATATGAACCGATTTCAACCAAATTGTAAGGGCCGATGTTGAATGTGAACCACACCTAAACGCCAAGTTTTTTTCCGAATTTTATTCGACATTTCTCTATTTCAGACTTACTCAATTTTAACCATGGAGAGATACACAATCCAACAATGTGTTAAATGGTTCCAAGAAATGGCAGCAGTGGATGATCAATTTTCGAAGAAAATCATCTTCAGTGATGAGGCGCATTTTCACCTCAGTGGATTCGTCAATAAACAGAATTGCCGCATTTGGGCGAATGAGAATGAGAGTGATTGTCGAAAAACCAATACACCCTCAAAGAGGGACTGTTTGGTGCGGTTTATGGGCTGGCGACATCATCGGGCCGTATTTTTTCCAAAATGAGGCCGGTCAGGCAGTTACTGTGAATGGTGTTCGCTATTGTGAGATGATAACGAACTTTTTATGGCCCGAATTGGAAGATATGGATGTGGAGGATATGTGGTTTCAGCAGCACGGTGCCACTTGCCACACAGCTAACGAAACAATGGCTCTTTTGCGCAACAAATTCAATGGCCGTGTTATCTCACGTAATGGCGATGTCAATTGGCCACCAAGATCATGTGATTTGACACCGTTGGATTTTTTCGTTGGTGTTATTTGAAAGAAAAGGTGTACGCCGATAAGCCAGCAACAATTCAAGAGCTAAAGGATGAGATAATTCGGCACATTAACGGCATAGAACATCCATTATGCCTCAGCGTCATCGAAAATTTGGACCATCGGATGAAAGCGACCACCGAGGTCGCGGCGCCCATTTGGCCTATATTTTGTTCCATACATAATTGAATAATACCAATATAACATAACACAATAAAATTACAATAATTTCCTAAATAGTTTGTGGTTTATTCAAAATCAACATCGGCCCTTGAAATTTTAACCACCCTTTAGCTACAATGCTAATTCTACTCCCTGTACAAAATGTCAACTAAATCGGAGTTAAAAAATTGGACTCTGTGGTCATATGAGTGTAAATCGGACGAAAGCTATATATGAGAGATATATCTAAATCTGAACCGATTTCAACCAAATTTGACACGCATAGCTACAATGCTAATTCTACTCCCTGTACAAAATTTCAATTAAATCGGAGTAAAATATTGGCCACTGTGGTCATATGAGTTTAAATCGGGCGAACGATATATATGGGAGCTATATCTAAATCTGAACCGATTTCAACCAAATTTGGCACACATAGCTACAATGCTAATTCTACTCACTGCGCAAAATTTCAACTTATTCGGAGCAAAAATTGGCCGCTGTGGGCATATGAGTGTAAATCGGGCGAAAGCTATATATGGGAGTTATATCTAAATCTGAACCGACTTCAACCAAATTTGGCACGCATAGCTACAATGCTAATTCTACTCCCTGTGCAAAATTTCAATTAAATCGGAGTAAAAGATTGACCACTGTGGTCATATGAGTGTAAATCGGGCGAACGATATATATGGGCGCTATATCTAAATCTGAACCGATTTCAATAAAATTTGGCACATTTAACTACACTACTAATTGTACTCCTAGTGCAAAATTTAAACCAAATTGGCGTAAAACTCTGGCTTCTGGGACCGTATTAGTCCATATCGGGCGAACGACATATATGGGAGCTATATCTAAATCGGAACCGATTTCAATAAAATTTGGCACACTTTACTATAGTACTAATTGTTCTTCTTGTGCAAAATTTTAAGCAAATTAGGGTAAAACTCTGGCTTCTGGGGCCATATAAGTCCATATCGGGCGAAATATATATATGGGAGCTATATCTAAATCTGAACCGATTTCTTCCAAAATCAATAGGGTTCTATTCTGAGCCAAAACACATATTTGTGCCAAATTTGAAGTCGATTGGACTAAAACTGCGACCTAGACTTTGATTTAAAAAATGTTTTCACGGACAGGCGGACAGACGGACATGGCTATATCGACTCAGGAGCCCACCCTGAGTATTTTTCGCTATCTCGTCTACTTCTGGGTGTTGCAAACATATGCACTAACTTATAATACCCTGTTCCACAGTGTGGCGCAGGGTATAAAAAGCTAAAAAATATAATGACTTAAAATGTGTTTCCTAGAATCAAGTACGCATAAATCTATTTAAAATGAGAATTGTGTAAATCTATCGCTTCTCTGCTGTAAAGGCAAAATCTTTAAAACCGGGTATGCATTTTTATCAGAGAAATGTTTTTTTCTTCTTTTAATGTAGTCACTGAAATATATATCAGACGTTTGGTCGTACTTTCAAAAGAAAAACTACTTTTCTAAGAATCAAAATTTTAGACAAACGCTATCCCCTTCGTTATAAAGTATGTTCATTCGTGGGAAGTGAAAGCTCTTCTTTCAGTGTAGTATTACGTCTTTTTCCCCTCACTCGATATAAGAACCAATGACCTTGACTACAAATACAAAGAAGAGAAAAAATCGAACTCTTCAAAACCCTTACAAATAGTGAAGAGGGGAAGAAGAAGAACACAATAAACGTCATCATTAGTTTTATGATCAAAATATTATTATTGGTTGTGCTTTGCTAAAGCTTTAAGCCGCAATCATTATAGCACTACATTCAAAGGCGAGTTTAAATACAATTTGTTGGTAAAAAAAATCGTGGAAAAATTAATACACACACGCACACATTTGAAGAAACTATTTTACCAATCAACTTAAGGCTGCAAGTGTCTATTTGTATAGACAAATAAATTAAAACAAAATCACAACAAAACATGTGTTAACGAATAAAACTGACGGCGAATGATATTGATGGTGAAATATTGTTTTAGTTTTTTTTACCAGATAAATAGTTGGCCCAGTAATGTGACTACGACCTAGGTTAACATTTATTTATCATTTTGCATGAGTTAAGATTTAGTTAATATGAAATAGAACTCACGTGTTACATGCAAAAAGTAATTTTAGCTTACACTGAAAAAAAGCATGTCCGGTTCCAAAGATTTTGTCTTTACTTTAAAAATGTTTGTATTGATTCCGAGCCAAAGAAGCGGAGAATACAAGTAAAATTTTGGGTTTCGTGTACTTGCTTCTAGGAAGCAAATTTAAATTTTTCGCTTTTTCAGCTTTTTTTCTTCATATGCTATCAAAGTCCTATAAAAACGAGTTAACGAAATTATGCTATGTTTCAAATAAAAAAGTCTTTAAAATAAAGTGTTGAAAAACGTGTCCTATATTTGAACGATTTTTTGCTTTGTAGTCAAGATGCAAAAAGACAACAAATTTAAAGACAATTTCATTAAATTTAAAGAAAATTTCTGAATTATTAATGTCAAGTTGACCTTAGCCCAAACATTTTTTTCTTTCAAGTTATGATACCCATTTTTAAGTGAAATCACTTAATTATAAAGACAATACGACTTCATTGAAAAGTTTATCGGCTTTTGAACAAGGAAAAAAACTTTATATTAGAGAAATGCGTCTTCTATGCTAATCAAAATTTTTGAAGCAAAGATTTTTAACTTTATTTTATTTAAAATTTCTTCATTTGTCCTTAATATTATTAAATTGCGCACCCTTCATTTGAGTTGCGTACCCTGAAAAAAATATTTACGTGATATTAAAGATTACGCAACATAAATTTTAGCATGCGAAATGTACAAACTATTAAAGACAATTTTTTTTTTTTTGAATAATGAAATTTTAATTATAATAAAGTTTATAATCTTTGCTTCAAAAATTATTTTCATTAAATTTAGGACACAAATTTTGTAAATTTGCATCCCTCCGTTAATGTGTCATGTCTTTGAACTGAGGCTAATTTTCCTTAAAGTAAAGAAACACATTTTTGATTTAAAGACATCGTCCTTAAATTAACTGAAATATTGAATCTTTATATTTAAGATAAAAACGCTTCAAATATAGGCTAAGACTTATTTTGAGGATTTATCATCTTTGGTTTAAAGTTTTTTTTGGAATTAAGAAAACATTTTTTACTTTGAAGTATCCGTTATAATTTGGAATTTAAAGTGACATTTGTTTGTATATGAGTACCTTTATTAATAAACCACGAAAAGAGAATGAAAATTTGATAAATGAGATCTGTATCCTAATTTTAAATTTTTCTTTATTTTAAAGAAACCGCATCTTTGGCTCGGAATCAATACCAAAATCCTTAAGGGAAGGTCAAAATCTTTAGATCCAAGTAAACTTGTTTTTGAGTGTACTCTTTAATATCACGTAAATAATTTTTCAGTGTACTAACCACTAAAAACACATATATAGTCACAAAGATTTTTGTCGTTATTTTAATTATTTTGGTATTTATTCTGAGCCAAAAAGCGAGAAATTATTCTAAGGAAGGACATCTCGACATCAGAAAGACAGCCTAGTAGCAAAACTCATCGAATTTAGGGACGATGACTATATGAAAACAAGAGAAATCCATTTTGAAGTCGAATCACTAACTCTAAGAACAAAACGTCTTCAAAGTTTATGGTCTCAAATAAAATTTTTTTCGTCAGACACTCAAAAAAAGATTTCATTGATCCAAAGATTGTGGACCTCTTAAACATTTTGCTACTGATTATGAGAGAAAGATGAAAATAAAGATACTTTTAGTGCGCTATCTAGCTTTAAATCTAGGCAGTTTAAAATTAAAATTACGATACAAATCTCATTTATCGAATTTCCATTAGCCAGGAATCACCGTGGAGCAATGGCTCTATATAATTAAAATTACGATGCAAATCTCATTTATCGAATTTGCATTATCCTTTTGCTATATATTGACATGGGGTCACCGTGGAGCAGTGATATGTCCACCTTGCATAAAAGGTATCATGGATTCAATCCCAGTTTCGGCAAAACAACAAAAAGTTTTTTTAGCCGTGGATTATCCTCAGCAATGCCGTTGAGTGTTTCAAAGTTTATTTAAGTGCTTTATAGGATACTGGTGCAAATTGCCACTAACGGACCTATCACAGCACTGGTACTAGTACTCCAGTTTGTCGCACTATTTACCTTTTCATATAATATATCGATTTTTATTAAAATCTTATTGGATCTACACATTTACTGAAATACTATTATCAAAATTTTCCAAAATGTTTCCCTTTCTGGTACGATTCGGATGCTCACAATGAAATTGATTCCTAAGACTTTGTATATGTGGTATTCATAGCATAGTGAAAGGTCCTGTTCTTTGGAATGAGTCCACATTGCATTCTAAAGTGTAAATTCACTCCATCCTCAAAATAAAACTTTGCCAATTGTTTACTTAGCCTTATGCCTAATCCTAAAACAACACTTAAATTTAATTTCTCAAAATCACATGTTACTCAGTTCGAGTTCAAAAACGAATTAAAAAATACAATATTTTCAAAGAAGCACATCTGAAATTTAATGGAAACTAGAAACAATTTATTAACAAAAATTCTTGATTTCCTTAATTTTGTTTTAATATTAAATTCCCAAACTCTAGCTAACATAATCTTATTATGTCATGTATTTGTGTTTTTCAGTGTATTTATATATGGAAGTGTACTTGTATATATATAGCACGATCAACCTGTTGGGGACCTTTTCGCTTCTCTGTTTTAACCCTTTTATTGCATTAAAAACAAATGACTTAAGACAAAAACTTGACTATACATCCCAATACACCCACCATTGTTGTAGAAAAAAAAACATCAACTTATGTTTGGTTATCAGTGTTAACGTGCCGCGTTTAAATCATACTTTAAATTATTTTTGTACCATAACATCACGATTCCTCTCTTTGTTTAATTTAAACCCATCTATTAGCCCCCGAACCACATGTTTTGTTTATTTTCCTTTAGCTTGCTTTTTCTTAAGCTTTAATGTAAGTTTTAACATATCCATGTTAAAACAAAGTGAACGCTTGAAAAGTTTTCAATAGAAATTATGCAATTTTCTTTTTTGCCATTTTTTTGTAAATCTTATTCGTTTTTCTTTTGGCATTTGGATACAAATACACATTGAATGAAAGTGAAGTGTATGAAGTTTCATCATTGAACAATTAAGAAGATTTGCGAATCACCAATCATTTGTCTTAGTCATTGCTATGAATAAACATATAAACCGATCACCAGATTTGGCTTGGGGAGCCACAAAGAGAAGCAAATTTCATCCGATCTTGCTGAAAGTTAGTACATGGTGTTGGTATATGGTCTCTAATGACCATGCAAAAATTGGTTCACATCGGTCCATAATTATATATAGCCCCCATATAAACCGATCCCCAGATTTGGCTTGCGGAGCCTTTAAGAGAAGCAAATTTTATCCGATCCGGCTGAAATTTGGTACATTGTGTTGGTATCTAACAACCATGTAAAAATTGGTCCACATCGGTTCATAATTATATATACTCCCCATATAAACCGATGCCCAGATTTGGCTTGCGGAGACTCTACGAGAAGCAAATTTCATCCGATCCGCCTGAAATTTGGTACATGGTGTTGGTATATGGTATCTAACAACCATGAGAAAACTGGTCCATATCGGTCCATAATTATATATAGCCCCCATATAAACCTTTCTCCAGATTTGACCTCCGGAGCCTCTTGGGGGAGCAAAATTCATCCGATCCGGTTCAAATTTGGAACGTGGTGTTAGCATATGGCCGCTAACAACCATACCAAAATTGGTCCATTTCGGTCTATAGTTATATATAGCCGGTCTCCAATCACACAAAAATTGGCCCATATAGGTTCATAATCATGGTTGCCACTCGAGCCAAAAATAATCTACCAAAATTTTATTTCTATAGAAAATTTTGTCAAAATTTTATTTCTATGGAAAATTTTGTCAAAATTTTATTTCTATAGAAAATTTTGTCAAAATTTTATTTTTATAGAAAATTTTCTCAAAATTTTATTTCTATAGAAAATTTTGTCAAAATTTTATTTCTATAGAAAATTTTGTCAAAATTTTATTTCTATAGAAAATTTTGTCAAAATTTTATTTCTATAGAAAATTCTGTCAAAATTTTATTTTTATAGAAAATTTTGTCAAAATTTTATTTCTATCGAAAATTTTGTTAAAATTTTATTTCTATAGAAATTTTTGTCAAAATTTTATTTCTATAAAAAAATTTTGTCAAAATTTTATTTTTATAGAAAATTTTGTCAAAATTTTATTTGTATAGAAAATTTTGTTAAAATTCTATTTCTATAGAAAATTTTGTCAACATTTTATTTCTATAGAATATTTTGTCAAAATTTTATGTCTATAGAAAGTTTTGTCAAACTGAATTATATACGTATTTGATCGATCTTTTTTGATTTAATATATACCACGTATGGACTTACATACAATTTAAAAGATGGCGTTAGGAGGATTTAATAATATACCTTGCCATCGGCAAGGTTTACCGCAACTTAAGTAATTCGATTGTGGATGGCAGTGTTCAGAAGAAGTTTCTTCGCAATCCATGACGCAGGGTACATAAGCTTCGGCCTGGCCGAACTTACGGCCATATATACTTGTTTTATTTAATTTCTTTACTGTTTTCGTTTAATTTACTTATTTCAATTCATGTCACATACACAAATAACCCTTGTGGATGTTCTTTGATATGATGACAAAGTTATAGCCAGACACTAGGTTTTTTGAATGTGTAATCAAACGTACCATACCTAGCATTGATTTTGAAGGCAAAATAAATAGTTGGTTATTCAACCGATAAATATTTTGAATGTTGGTTTTATGTATATGCTGTAGGAATGAAATGGGAATAAAAATAGTTCTTAAAAAAATCAGCTATGTTTATAAAAAGCTATCTATGAAGTAATGTTTTTTTTCTGTCGTGAAACTATGTTTTCTTACATTTACTTATTTCCATTCTTTTTAATTAATATCAATTCCATCAATAGACGTTTTATAAACCAAAGACAATATTAATGTTGTGAGGCAGAAGAATTATAAACGATATTGCTAGTTTGAACTAAACGATAGTTTTATGATATGACCAATATCGAAAAATTAACTGTAAGATTAACACAAAAAATTCATAGAAAATCTATGTCTTAATTAGTCAGGTATGTCGAAAGAGTCAAATACTCTTTGTAATATTATTTAAAAAAAAAAAGAAAAATCCCCGATTTTTATAATCGGCTTAACCAGCATTCCAAAAGTTTAAAGATCGGTTATTGCTTAGGTTAGGTTAGGTTAGCCCGATGTATCAGGCTCACTTAGACTATTCAGTCCATTGCGATACCACATTGGTGAACTTCTCTCTTATCACTGAGTGCTGCCCGATTCCATGTTAAGCTCAATGACAAGGGACCTCCTTTTTATAGCCGAGTCCTAACGGCGTTCCACATTGCAGTGAAACCACTTAGAGAAGCTTTGAAAGCCTCAGAAATGTCACCAGCATTACTGAGGTGGGATAATCCACCGCTGAAAAACTTTTTGGTGTTCGGTCGAAGCAGGAATCGAACCCACGACCTTATGTATGCAAGGCGGGCATGCTAACCATTGCACCACGGTGGCTCCCGGTTATTGCTTGCCATTGACTGATTGCGTTTCAAAGCCGTATCGAAAAAAAAAACTGAAAAACTCTATCTCCATTTACATACACAGTATTATCTATAGTGTTTTCTATGACGACTGGGCAAACATGGTTGCAACAAAAAGTTTATATTATCACGTAATTGCCACAAACATTAATATATTCTTTGTCCATCAACAGTTTTAATTATATTGTTCAAACAAAAGACTTAAGATGCAAACTAAATTTTTACACAAATCAACCAAAACAATTTTACTATTCCAATTGAATGCAATTCACACAGTACACACTTTGCAGTGGGATTATTGTCGTGTAGTACATAAAGCAAACCATAATTCTTACAAAATAAATTCTGCTTATTGTAATATTCATTAAAGCAACAATTTAAAAGCTACTGCACACCATGCACTTTTTGTAGAGTAGACTTTATAACAATGTGAACTTGCTTGTTCACAGTTTTATTACAATTTGTCCAATTAAGAATTACATCCATCTCATTCTCTTAATTTACAACAAACAATGCATTCTTTTTATTACATTAAATAAATCTTGTAACATAGGTTAGATTAGGCACAGTGGCAGGCCCACTTAAACTATTCAGTGCATTGGTATACAACTAGTGGTAAAAATCCGGCGGGACCGACAATATTAAACCCTGACAATAGCCTTTGTAGCTAGTGCTCTAATGTTTATTAAAGTTTTTAGAATTGTAATAAATAATAAATAAATAAACTCTGCAGCTCTTTTTGTACGAACATTTTCATTGGGGCAATCTGATGAAGAAGAAATTCTCTGATATAACTAACCATTTGTTTACTCAAACAAAAGTCGATAATCTTTTAATTGCAGATGTTTTGTCCTTAGTATTAGGTGATTCAACTTTAAAATCTTTATATTATTATTCTAATATTAATGAAATCGTATTTAAATTCTATGATTTTTATACTTCATTGGGGCAATCTGATGAAGAAGAAATTCTCTGATATAACCATTTGTTTACTCAAACAAAAGTCGATAATCTTTTAATTGAAGATATTTTGTCCTTAGTATTAGGTGATTCAACTTTAAAATCTTTATATTATTATTCTAAAATTAATGAAATCGTATTTAAATTCGATGATTTTTATAACTCACCTATGAAGATAAAAATCGTTCAAAAGTAATGCAATCCAAAGATTTTGACCTCTTAGAAATTTTGATATTGATTTTGAGCAAAAGATTCGTCTTCTTTGAAAAAGCTGTAAATCTCGACTGTACAAAATTAAAATGTTTATGCTGTTTTTACGCAAATCATATAGAAATAAATGACAATTTAAATATACACATTATAGCAGATACTTCATATTAAAGCATGATTTCTTTTTTTCCAAAAACAACTTTAAACTAAAGACACTAAATTCTCAAAAAAAGTCTTAGCCCATATTTGAAGTTTTTATATTGAATCAATGGATTATTCAATTTCTATGTTAGTTTAAAGATTATTTCTTTAAATCTAAAATATGTTTCTCTTCCTTAACGAAAATGTGCCTTACTTGAAAGATATAGGAATTTTAGTGAGGGATGCAAATTTCACAGATTCCTGCCCCCTAAACTTTATGAAAAAAAAAATAAATGAATGATTATGATTATAAAAGAACTTTCTTTTAATCAAATTTCTATATTTTAAAAAAATTTGTCTTTGTCTGGTTATATACAATTGTCGTATAGCTTATCATAAATTCTATTTGTTTTCTCGCTCGTAAAGAAAATATTTTAGAAGAAAGAAGAATTTTTGTTTCTTTCCGGTTTGTTTAAAATTCCATTCCGGAGGAAATTGTTTTTCTTTGAACTTCTCTATAACGCCTTCATCTTTCGCGCCGTAGAACCGTAGTAATAATTTTGTAATTGTGACCAGAAAATCAAACCAGATTGCCTATGAGCCATGGTAAGAGCTAGCTGCAGTTCGAAAAAAAAATGCATTAAAGTCCGATGGACAACTCTAAATGCGCTCACAATTTGATTCTAATCCCTCTATACAAAAGAGGTAAAATAAGGTTTAAACCTAGTTTTCCCATAACAATTCTTTCTATAAACTGTTTTGTATATGGACATGAAACAATTTGTATACTAAACTGCTCCTTCTAGGAGTTACATAGAAATGCACAAACTTTTTATAACCTGTACCACAGTGGTGGAGGGGGAGTTGCAATGGGGGTTATATACCGAGAATTGTGTAAAGGCAGGTACAAAATATACCAAGGTTATTCTATATTATAACACCATTTTGATACCATTTCCCTCATCGATGAGTAATGTATATAACTCAATGATAAAGGGCATGTACTTTTAAAGCTGAGTCCGAACGACTTTTCACATTACAGTGGAAAGACTTTAAAAACTTAGAAATGTTATCATCATTAGTGAGAGAGGCAAAATTACCGCTGAAAAACGTGTTGGTGTTCAGTCGAAATTGGCATTGAACCCATGACCCTTTTTACGCAAGGCGGGCATGCTATCAATTGTCCCACTTCATACCTACTACGTACCCTTCAATGGTGGATGATATTTAAAAGCCGCACACAAAAAAATTTCACGAAAATGTTTCCAATTAAATTTTTAATTGAGTTTTAAAAAATATTCAATTAAAAATTTAATGGATTCAACAAATTTTTTAATTGAAACAAAAATCAATCACAAAAATAATAGTATCAATTAATTTTTTAATTGGATCAATTAACTTTTTAATTGACCTTCAATTAATTTTTTAATTGATACTATCATTTCTGTGATTGAAGACATTTCAATTAAAAATTAATTGGATCAATTAATTTCGTGATTGAATCAGAAAATTTTTTTTTGTGTGCGGTTATTTCATGACTTAAGTTACATCTAAAGAACAGCAATAAATCAATCTTAATTATGTCTAAGACCTTACATTGGGCAGAATAAATGTTTGTTGGGAGTAATGTCATTGTTCACTATCTCTTAGATGTCTTAGTGTTTTTTTTTTTTTTTAAATTTTGGTTATTGTATGATTATTAAAGATTTTTAAATGTGCCACATCATAATCAAATTTTCTATAGATTTGATATAGGTGATAACTACTATTTCCCAATGTTGTATGACTATCATGAATCAATTTTAAAGCAAAAACAATCACACATTAAATCAAGGAAGTTTAGTAAAATATTTTGAAAATTGATTTTGTTAAATATGTGTCTGAAACTATGTTAATGTTCTGTGAAAACTATTCTCCCCAGGTTCCAACTATAAAATTTCTCAGTTTTTAAATTTTACCAAACACACATTTCCGCTTATTTTCTATATCAGGCCAAAAATATCTATTTCTTTACTTCCCCTCAATTTTTAAATCAAAAATTATATATACACATACCTCAGAATTAATAGGATTTAAATCGTTTTCATCATCAGCAAATTCCACTGTTACCACAGGTCCATCTTCTTTATTGTCTACTGCTCGTATATAACGTCCTGGCATAGCTGTACTCATGTGGAACAGGGCCAAAGCCAGCATTAAGCCTAAACTGCATTTCAGTGGTTGCATTATGGCAAAGTATTAATAATTTGTGGAGAGAAGGGGTATGGATATTTGGCTACAAATCAAGGGTGGGGAAGCCAAGTTACTTTCAACACAATAGTTGGCTCTTAGCTCTAAGTTACTGGTTGTCGGTTTGTAATGGGCCAAGCAAAATAAAATTTGCAAACTTTTTTTCAATAAATCGTTGGCTTTGGTTTGTTTATTTTTCCAAAAATACTGAAAATATATACAAAAGAAATTATAAAAAATATTTTAAAAAATAAAGTTTAAACTTTCAAATATTTTTATTTTAGCTTTTTTGCTTTTATTTAAAACAAATTTTCTTTCTGGGTTTGTCTTTTGTTATGCTGTTCTTTTTTATGGCAAGCTTGCAAGTAGTAGTCGATATTACCAAAATCACAAACACGACACGCTTAATTTTTGGCAGGAGCAACTTGGTGTTAGCGGTGGTAGCTAAATTTTACGTTATTACTGCGTTCAGTAACTATAAGCAAATGACTGCAGACATAGGTTTTGTCAGTGATTTAGCAGTGGCCAAAAATTGCGCTTACATCGGCCCACAGGCTGATAGGGGCTACTAACACATCGACACATTATAGCCAGAAAAACCAAAACACCTCAACACCTCCTAAATATAGACCCAAACCTCCCGTCCCGTGGCCTTCTCATCAAAATAATTCCAAAGATTTGGTGCTAGCTGCAACTTTTTTTCATGCTCTGCTGCCCCAAAATACAAGGCAAACTACAGTTGAGAAAAGAGCGGCAACAGCAACATTGATTGGAAATTGTTGAGGATTGCAGGTACACTATAGGGGAGCACGCTGTGATGGTATTGGTAGTTCCAATCCAAATGGATTACCATTCAAGAGTTGGTTTAACATTCAGAAGCTCTCACTTCTGTGTTTGTATATGCTTTTGCCTTCGCAATCATGAGGGCACAAGTCTCGATAAGAGTGTCGAGAGAGATTGCATCAATACAAGAATTATGATTAAGAGTTTAAACTCTCTAGATTCAACAAAATATCCAACTCAAAGCTTAACACCACATTCGAGAGAATAACATTGATAACCAATAGCCATGGTTAACTTATTGCCGACAAACACTATGGTTTTTAGTCTTTATTCGCTCTCTTAATTCATAGGGAACTCAAAACCAATCATTTCACTCACTCCACACCAGATGAAGGCTTCTACTGAGCACCACTCAAATTAAGCAAATATGAGTGAGTAGGTTTGATGGTGTTTGATGCATGGCCCACTAAGTAAATAATCAAAACATTTCGAAAGCTTTTCGACTACTACACTACCATCACCAATGCGCCTGCGCAGAACCCCCCCTACACACTGGTTGGTAATAGAGCACGTTAAACATTTTAAAACCTCTTGACTTGACAATTTGCATCTGATGATAGTTTGACTGCATCCATCTGGGCGAAGTGCGTTATTTTGGTGATTAACAACTTTTCGAAAAAATCTTCGCTTATGGATTTAACCTCATTGACCCCTTCATAAGTCTATAGGTAAAATCGTATTTTTTTTTTGGTTTGTTATAAGAAAATTTTATCGTGTCACACAAATTAAATAACTTGTTTGCCTATCAACCAAACCATTATATTGGCAATATAATAAGGGGGCCAAAGATTCTTATAGCACCTCAAAATACATTTATTTCGATCTAACATATTGGTACAATGTTTCAGCAGGAATTTCTATGTATACACTCAACGGAAATGGAGATCATGTCCTACTTTGAATGTAAGAAACTCTCCCTCTTCAGTTCAGAAGAAAATTTTCTTTGAATTTTTCAACGGAGCATTCTCTAACTACACTGAAAAAAAAATACCTGAATCCAAAGATTTTGGTATGGATTCCGAGCCAAAGAAACGGAGAATTGAAGTTAGGACACCTTTAAGCCACAATTCACTTTTAAAATTTAGGAAACAAAATTTTATTTATACGCTTCTTCAGCTTTTTTCTTCATATGCTATCAAAATCCTTTAAAAACGTTGTAACGACAGCTTACATTTCCAAATTCAGAATTGACTTCAAGTAGACATTATTATATGTTTCAAGTAAAAAATTCCTTTAAAATAAAGTGAAGTTTCAATGAAGAATTCTGAAAAATTTTACAAAATTAATGAAATTGTCATTAAATTTGTTGCCTTTTTTATACCCACCACCATAGAATGGTGACGGGGGTATAATAAGTTTGTCATTCCGTTTGTAACACATCGAATTATCGATTTCCGACTATATAAAGTATATGTATTCTTGATCAGGGAGAAATTCTAAGATGATATAACCATTTCCGTCTGTTGTAATCACGCTACAGTCTTCAATAATGAAACAATCGTGAAGAAATTTTGCACAAACTCGTCTTTTGTCTGCACGCAGGTCAAGTGTGAAGATGGGCTATATCGGTCCAGGTTTTGATATAGTCCCCATATAAACCGACCTCCCGATTTGAGGTCTTGGGCTTCTACGAACCGTAGTTTTTATCCAATTTGAAATGTAGAAGTATTTTGGGGCCGTAAAGATGTGTACCGAAAATGGTGAGTATCGGTCCATGTTTTGATATAGCCCCCATATAGATCGATCTCCCGATTTTACTTCTTGGCTTCTAGAATCTGTAGTTATTATTAAATCTGTCTGAAATTGGAAATCTAGAGGTATTTTAGGACCACAAAGAGGTGTGTCAAAAGTGGTGAGTATCGGTCCATATTTTGGTATAGCCCCGATATAGACCGATTTCCCGATTTTACTTCTTGGGCGTATAGAATCCGTAGATTTTATCCAATTTGCCTGAAATTGAAAACGTAGAGGTATTTTAGGACCATAAAGAGTTGAGCCGAAAATGATGATTATCGGTCCTTGTTTTGGTATAGTCCCCATATAGACCGATCTCCCGATTTTACTTCTGGACATCTAGAATCTGTAGTTATTATTCAATATGCCTGAAATTGGAAATCTAGAGGTATTTTAGGACCATAAAGAGGTGTGCCGAAAATGGTGATTATTGGTCCATGGTTTGGTATAGCCCCCATATAGACCGATCTCCCGATTGTACTTCTTGGGCTTCTAGAAACCATAGTTTATATCCAATTTGCCTGAAAATCTAGAGTTTTTTAAGGACTATAAATAGATGTGCTGAATATATTGTGCATCGGTACAGGTTTTGGTATAGCCCCCTTAAAAACCGGTCCTCCGATTTGGGGTCTAGATTCTACAACCGCCATATAGACCTATATAGAAGGCGCACTGATCATAAAAAGTGCTTGAAACTGAATATAAAATTTCAGGTAAAATTTTTAAATGTATCTTCGGGAAACGTACTGGTTGAACTAATCTGATTTGGAGAATATTTGTCATAAAATCCCCTGAAATTCAAGTAAGCCGCAACGACGAAGAAATTTCAGAGGAATCTTTTATAAAGGTGGTTAAAATTTCAAGGGCCGATGTTGATTTTGACTAAAACACAAACTATTTAGGAAATTATTGTAATTTTATTTTATTATGATATATTGGTATTACTCAATTATGTATGGAACAAAATATCGGCCAAATGGGCGCCGCGACCTCGGTGGCACATGGTCCAAATTTTCGATGACGCTGAGGCATAATGGAGGTTCTATGCCGTTAATGTGCCGAATTATCTCATCCTTTAGCTCTTGAATTGTTGCTGGCTTATCGACGTACACCTTTTCTTTCAAATAACCCCAAAGAAAAACGCCCAACGGTGCCAAATCACATGATCTTGGCGACCAATTGACATAGCCATTACGTGAGATAACACGGCCATTGAATTTGTTGCGCAAAAGAGCAATTGTTTCGTTAGCTGTGTGGAAAGTGGCACCGTCCTGCTGAAACACCATTCACAGTAACAGCCTCACCGGCCTCATTTTGGAAAAAATACGGCCTGATGATGCCGCCAGCCCATAAACCGCACCAAACAGTCACTCTTTGTGGGTGCATTGGTTTTTCGACAATCACTCTTGGATTCTCATTCGCCCAAATGCGGCAATTCTGTTCATTGACGAATCCACTGAGGTGAAAATGTGCCTCATCACTGAAGATGATTTTCTTCGAAAATTGATCATCCACTGTTGCCATTTCTTGGAACCATTTAACACGTTGTGGGATTGTGCATCTCTCCATGGTTCAAATTGAGTAAGACTGAAATAGAGAAATGTCGAATAAAATTCGGAAAAAAACTTGGCGTTTAGGTGTGGTTCACATTCAACATCGGCCCTTCCAATTTAACCACCCTTTATTTGATTCATGGTGGTGGGTACTTAAGATTCGGCCCGGCCGAACTTACTGCTGTATATACTTGTTTAAGTTCAATTTTCGCACAAATAATAGAATAATGCTGTTCTTGGCAAGAATACACTCAAACAACAGTAAACCCACCAGGGTGGAAACCTTTGGTTAATTTTAACTAAAGTTAATTTTAGAAAAATTTAACTAAACAGTATTACAAACGGAGATGTCACGATGATTTCAAAATTTACAAAAAAAAAATATTTTACGAAATTTAAAGTTAAAATTTGGAGTTCTAAATTGCTAAATTATCTTGCCACACAATTTCATAACATGCGCTTTTTGGTAAAATTCACAAATTTTAAGAAATTCTAAAGTATTTTGTGAGAAACACGAATTTAGCAAATCGTTATACTTCATTTGCGTATAATTTTTTAGCCCAGCAAAAAGTCATCGCCAAAAAAGTAGTTAAAATGTTCTTTTTGGATTCGGAAGTGTTACAAAATTCGCACAGAAGCGATGAATTTAACACGGGCTTGTCATACACCCAAACTCACGAAATTAATTGATCGAATTAATTTTTAATTGAAATGTCTTCAATCACAGAGAGTATCAATTAAAAAATTCATTGAAAGTTAATTAAAAAAGTAATTGATCCAATTACAAAATTACTTAATACTATTAAATTTATTGATTGATATTTATTTCAATTGAGAAATTTGTTGAATCAATTAACTTTTTAAATGAATGGAGATTCGACTTGAAATGATGGCGTTTATGCGCGAAAAACTCGCGGAATAACTGTGAAATCTTTGTTTGTTAGGGGAGCCACCGTGGTGCAATGGTTAGCATGCCCGCCTTGCATACACAAGGTCGTGGGTTCGATTCCTGCTTCGACCGAACACCAAAAAGATTTTCAGCGGTGGATTATCCAACCTCAGTAATGCTGGTGACATTTCTGAGGGTTTCAAAAACTTCTCTAAGTGGTTTCACTGCAATGTGGAACGCCGTTCGGACTCGGCTATAAAAAGGAGGTCCCTTGTCATTAAGCTTTTCGCACAGAAAAATGGGCAGGTATATTATTTCGCCTAGCAAAAAAATTTGGAAGTTCTTCTAAAGGCGTGACTTTAAAAACACTTCCAAAAATGTCCTCCCAAAGATGTTCTGTATTTTAACCACACAGAAATTTTTTAATTCAATTTTTTTAATTCGCTTTTTACATATTTTTGATGTGTAATTTAAACTTTTTTTGTTTCAAATAGATTAAAAACAGAGTAAGAGTTAATAAAATGGGACAAATTATTAAAATTTGGTCTACAAAAATGCTAGTCCATTTTAGAAAAATTGCGAATTTTTCGAAAATATTAGAGTTCAAACGTTTCAAGCAAGCGTTAGAATGCATTAAAAATCATAAAAAACTACAAAAAATATTTATTTGGCAAAATATCACAAAATTTTTTAATTAACATCTAAAACACTGAATTCAGATCACACCCTAAAATCTTATTCAAAATCGGTGCAACGGCTGTTGAAATGGTGGACATCCATCCTACGACAAGCCAACTTTGCACCACTTCCGGATCCAAAAATAACATTTTAACTACTTTTTTGGTGGCGCTTTTTATACCCTCCACCATAGGATGGGGGTATATTAACTTTGTCATTCCGTTTGTAACACATCGAAATATTGCTCTAAGACCCCATAAAGTATATATATTCTGGGTCGTGGTGAAATTCTGAGTCGATCTGAGCATGTCCGTCCGTCCGTCCGTCTGTTGAAATCTCGCTAACTTCCGAACGAAACAAGATATCGACTTGAAACTTGGCACAAGTAGTTGTTATTGATATTTGGTACATGGTGCTAGTATATGGTCTCTAACAACCATGCAAAAATTGGTCCATATCGGCCCATAATTACAAATAGCCCCCATATAAACCAATCCCCCGATTTGGCTTGCGGAGCCTCTAAGACAAGCAAATTTCATCCGATCCGGCTGAAATTTGGTACATGGTGTTAGTATATGATCCCTAACAACCATGCAAAAATTGGTCCATATAGGTCTATAATTGTATATAGCACCCATATAAGCCGATTCCCAGATTTGGATTGCGGGGCCTCTAAGACAAGCAAATTTCATCCGATCTGGCTGAAATTTGGTACATGGTGTTAGTATATGTTCTCTAATGACCATGCAAAAATTGGTCCACATCGGCCCATAATTATATATAGCCCCCATATAAACCGATCCCCAGATTTGACCTCCGGAGCCTCTTAGAGGAGCAAAAGTCATCCGATCCGACTGAAATTTGGTCCGTGGTGTTAGTATATTGTCTCTAACAACCATGCCAAAATTGGTCCATATCGGTCCATAATTATATATAGCCCCCACATAAGCCGATCCCCAGATTTGACCTCCGGAGCCTCTTAGAGGAGCAAAATTCATCCGATCCGGCTGAAATTTGGTACATGGTATTAGTATATAGTCTCTAAGAACCATTCAAAAATTTGTCCATATCAGTTCATAATTATATATAGCCCCCATATAAACCGATCCCCAGGTTTGAACTTCGGAGCCTCTTGGACGAGCAAAATTCATCCAATCCGGTTGAAATTTGCAACGTGGTGTTAATATATGGCCGCTAATACTAATAACCATACCAAAATTGGTCCATATCGGTCTATAGTTATATATAGCCGATCACCAATCACACAAAAATTGGTCCCTATCGGTTCATAATCATGGTTGCCACTCGAGCCAAAAATAATCTAGCAAAATTTTATTTCTATAGAAAATGTTGTCAAATTTTATTTCTATAGAAAATGTTGTCAAAATTTTAATTCTAAAGAGAATGTTGTCAAAATTTTAAATTTTTTGAAAATTTTGTAAAAATTTTATTTCTATAGAAAATTTTGCCAAAATGTTATTTCTATAGAAAATTTTGTTAAAATCGTATTTCTATAGAAAATTTTGTCCAAGTTTTACTTCTATAAAAAATGTTGCCGAAATTTTATTTTTTCAAAATTTTATTTCTATAGAAACTTTTGTCAAAATTTTATTTCTATAGAAAATTTTGCAAACTTAATTATATACGTATTTAATCGGCCATTTTAAGTTTAATATATACCACGTATGGACTACGTGGTATATGTTACATTACGGTATTAGGATGTTCTAAGATACCTTGCCATCGGCAAGTGTTACCGCAACCCAAATAATTCGATTGTGAATGACAGTCTTCAGTAGAAGTTTCTACGCAATCCGTGGTGGAGGATACATAAGCTTCGGCCTGGCCGAACTTACGGCCGTATATACTTGTTTTTTGCTGGGAAGTGAACAACCTTATTGTAATTCACTGTCATAAATGCTGATATTCGTTTTTGACAGAAACAAACTTAGCACTAAGCAAAACGGAAAACCTTATTCAACTGTGGCTAAGTTTTTCTAAAAACAAAGTGTGAGTATGATTGAAATCGGCGTAAAAAAAGACAACTTTCTTTCACCTAACTCCGAAGCTAAATTGTATTCGAAACTAAGAGATATTTTACAAGATTCTAGTTTAAATACGCTTTCTTTCTTTGAAACATGTCATAATTTATACTTGAATGAGAATTTGAATTTGGACTTTGATGCCACATGATGAAGGAAGCTTGCTTGTCAAAGACTGGTTTCGCCAGAATGTAGTCCTGTTTGGTAGGAAGACAATGATCTAGCTTCGTAGTCATTTTAATCTTGACAAGGGAGTCAATGATATTGAAGATATACTTCCGAGTTTTGTAGGACAAATTTACCTCAGTTCAAAAGATACCCATTTTGAAATCCAATCTCCTTACTCTAAAGACGAAATATCTTTGTTGAAACGTTTAACGAGCTTTGGCCAAGGAAAAACACTTTGTGTCAGAAATGCACAGTTCAGTTCTTGCCATATACAACAAATTTACTTATTATAAATAATTTTATTACTTCATTCAGACATTAAACAGACAAACTGTACGGCGACAGTATACTCGTACAGTGGACTTTAATTCTACACACATTAAAAATAAAACAATTTTCATTTTGACATTTATTAGGTCCACTTGTCTATTCTTTTCAATTATGAGGACAACGACTTTTAATTACGCATAAGAGGTGGAGTATCTTTAAGTTCAAGGAACTCAACCATATCAAAGTGCATTTAATTTGTATTGCATTAATCAAACCTGAATATTTTAAATTAGCTCAATGTCTCCCATTCAATTTCAATTTATGTTTGATAATAATTTAAAAAAAAACGTTGACAGTATAATTACATAATAAAAATGTTTGTTACTTAGCATCATTGTATGAAATTCTATTAACTATTTTAGTATGGTAAGATAAAAAACTTTATTGTTAGCACCAACAAGCTTTATTGATTATCGTTAATTTAAACTTGTGGTCAAACCCAAGTAATATGACAGATAAGCCTTCAATACAAAAATTGCTTGCTGTGATTTCATGTTATACAGATGTACATATGTTTGCTTAAATGTGGTTACTGCGGTTGCACATGGAATTTCATATAGATTGGAGTAAAATGAATTTCTGCGAGCTAGTGGATAGAATCTAACTACGAGTAGCATGGACATAGGACTAAAACTGTACCCCAGATGGCTTGAGAAATATAGAAAGTATCCAAGTACCAGATTTACATAAGTTTTGCATAGTGGCTTTGCCATTATATTTGCAATTACTTGAAAATATTGAACTGAGACTTTATAAAGTATAGATATTTATGAAAGTGAATTGATCTAGACATATACGAAAATATAATTCTAGCGGACTGCTCCTCAAATTTGACTTTGACAGTGAGTCCATGTTTCATTCATATTCTTGAAAATGTGTACGTTATACAGAACAAATAAAATGTTCCTTTATCGATTCATATTTATATATTGCTTCCCCTTAAACATAACCTATTTCTCATGCGAAATTTAGCACATGATCTAAGCATTAAAGGCGAAAAATTTATCACCAATACCTCATTCCATTTTAAGACTTTGAAGATGCTCATAAATATTTATCTATTGATTCAATTCTGCTCTCACGTCTGAGAGCAGAATCAAGGAATACTGAAGCAGATAGGCGAACTCCTAACGAAGAGACGTATTTTCGCTACTCTGAAATAAGCAATTATGCAAAGTTAGGTTAGGTTAGGTTATGTGGCAGCCCGATGTATCAGGCTCACTTAGACTATTCAGTCCATTGTGATACCACAGTGGTGAACTTCTCTCTTATCACTGAGTGCTGCCCGATTCCATGTTAAGCTCAATGATAAGGGACCTCCTTTTTATAGCCGAGTCCGAACGGCGTTCCACATTCCAGTGAAACCACTTAGAGAAGCTTTGAAACCCTCAGAAATGTCACCAGCATTACTGAGGTGGGATAATCCACCGCTGAATAACTTTTTGGTGTTCGGTCGAAGCAGGAATCGAACCCACGACCTTGTGAATGCAAGGCGGGCATGCTAACCATTGCACAACGGTGGCTCCCATTATGCAAAGTTAAGTCTAGCGGGACACTCTCCAAGGAAGTGTTCTATCACCTCCCCTGCAGAACGTTGCTATAAAGAACCGCTGAAAAACAAAATTGTCGTACGATTGCATACACTTAAAATACCTTTTTCGTAGCATACGCAGAACGAAATATTTTTTGTCTTCAATCACAAAATTAATTGATTCAAATAACACTAGGTCACCAATAACAAAATTTTCTCTGTTATTTGTTTCTAGCATACTTTTTCCCATTGATTTTGACCTACTAAACACGAAAATGAGTTTTAAAAAATTTTCTGTCGATTGGTTTTCGAGATACAAAATTTTTGAACTTTTTTTTTAATTTTTGGAGGTACACTTACAATTTTTAGCATATCTTTCGTCTTCTTTGACCTATTTGATCCTAGTGCTACTCAGATTAAAGAAAATTGAGCCGTCAACAACTCATTCTCAGAAAATTTTCAAATCGGGTAAGTAGTTTTGGATGTTGGCGGCTTAAAAAAGTTACAAAACGGCGTTTTTTTAGTAAAAATGTGGCAGAAAAAACCATATAAAAATTCATATGAAATATAAAACACGATGCTAACAGCAATTTTGGTTTTTTATATATAGCTGAAATTTTTACAAAGAAAATAAGCCCTTACTTAACAAAATCTAACAACAAATAGCGGACTTATACTTTTTTTTTGGTAAAAGACCAAAAAAAACCAAATCAACGCCCAAAAAAATGAGTACACCCAGAGAAATGATTGGTTAGAATTCGATTACGACAGCAGTTTGATAGTGGAGACCCACAATTTTTAATTGTGTGGAATAATTGTTAGTTATTTCTCTTGTTTGATAGTTTATATAATCAATATAACGGTGGTGTGACCAAAAGTTGGCACACACGACCAAATATTGGTCGTTATTTATACATTGAAGTAACTAACCATTTCAATTTATTCCACCCTGTTGTGATAACCGATTTGTTTTGCCAATGTGTCACCAAACCCAACTGAAAGTCCGCCTAGCCAATAAGTTGGTTGTGTTAACAAATGTTATAGTTATAAAGGAATTTGTTACTATGGACTACATAAATATGACAATAAATAAGTTGTTGTTTGATTTCATTAATTATAAACTCTAAATTTTCAAAATTTCAATACAATTCAAATTTTTCATGTCGAGTACCCAATATTAGAGAAAATTCTGGCCATAAAGACTTGCTGTGAATTAGGTATATATTCTTTTTAATTCGGTAGCTACATTCTTAATTGGTGAGTAACATAATCATCAAATGAAATTAATACCACTCACTCACTTACGTTCTTCCCAACTAGAGATATTTTAACAAATGTGACAATTTCCGAGGATGGGAATGGTAAATATATAGATTGGCTACCTCGCCATCGAACTTAAAATCGATCAGAACTGAAGAAAGATTCTGGTGCAAAGACATAACAACATGTCAAGGTCCATGCGTGAGTCACGATCGGGTAATTGTGAGTGGAGCATCAGCAGCATCTGCATCATTTCCATTCAGTTTTTAATTATTAATTAATAATTTAATTAAATACAGACTAAAATAAATTCACCAAATGGTTTCTTTAATTTCTCAAGCATTGGTTGTCCGAAAATAATAAATAGTTGTTTCAACAAACGAATAAAATCTTATTGGTTGGGATTACCAATTAGACTTATAATGTGCCTAAATTTTAGTTATCGAAACAATTTGATATACTGTTGTGCAGAACAAAAAATGGTTGCTTTGACAAATTTTGTCAGTTATATTCTGGTAGTAGATGGGACCAAATAATTTGGTTGGCAAAAGAATTGGTTGGCACAACAAATTTGTTTTCTGTGTGTAGAAACAAAGATATAACTGTACATTTTATGCCATGTGGAAAACAGCGTTGATGCGTTGATTTGGTCTTTTCGGTCTTTTACCAAAAAAAATATAAGTCCGCTATTTGTTGTAAGATTTTGCAGTTAGCATCGTGTTTTATATTTCATATGAATTTTTATTTGGTTTTTTCTACCACATTTTTACTAAAAAACGCCGTTTTGCCGTTTTTTAACTTTTTTAAGCCGCCAACATCCAAACTACTTACCCGATTTGAAAATTTTCTGAGAATGAGTTGTAGACGGCTCAATTTTCTTTAATTTGAGTAGCACTAGGATCAAATAGGTCAAAGAAGATGAAAGATATGCTCAAAATTGTAAGTGTACCTCCAAAAATTAAAAAAAAAAGTTCAAAAATTTGTATCTCGAAAACCAATCGACAGAAAATTTTTTAAAACTTATTTTCGTGTTTAGTAGGTCAAAACCAATGAAAACAAGTATATACAGCACTAAGTTCGGCCGGGCCGAATCTTAAATACCCACCACCATGAACCAAATATTGGGGTTTCCTTTGAAATTTCAGGAGGGCTTGAGGACACTTCCCGAAGATAAATTTAAAGATTTCACCTATGAGGACTATATCAGATTCTGGATTTATAAGAACCATTTTTGTTTGAGTTTTAGAGGAATCATTAAAATCTCTTGTAAGTGTGCAAGAAAATTATAAAATAACGTCTTGATTTGAAATCTTAAATCTGTAGAAGTAAAATCTGGAAATTTTACATTGGGTTTCAAGCAATTTTCGTGATCAGTGCGCCTTCTACACCCTCAAGAAGTGAAGTCGGTCTATATGGATGCATTACCAAATGGACCGATAAAAACTTAATCCGATACACGTTTTTGTGAGCCTAAAATACCAGAATATTTACAATTTCAGGCAAGTCAGATAAAAACTACGGTTTCTAGAAACCCAAGGAGCTAAATCGGGAGATCGTTCTTATGGGGGCTATACTAAAATATGGACCGATACTCACCGTTTTCGGCACACCTCTTTATGACCCGAAAATACCTCTAGATTTCTAATTTCAGGCAAATAGCATAAAAACTTCGGATTCTAGAAGCCCAAGAAGTAAAATCGGGAAATCGGTCCATATGGGGGCTATACCAAAATATGGACCGATACTCACCATTTTCGGCACACCTCTTTATGGTCCTAAAATACCTCTAGATATCCAATTTCAGACAAATTGGATAAAAACTACGCTTTCTATAAGCCCAAGACCCCAAATCGGGAGGTCGTTTTATATGGGGACCATACCAAAACATGGACCGATACTCACAATTTTTGGCACACGTATTTGTGGTCCTACAATACCTCTAGATTTCCAATTTCAGGTAAATTGAATAAAAACTGCGGTTTCTATAAGCCCAAGAAGTACAATCGGGAGATCGGTCTATATGGGGGCTATACCAAAACATGGACCGATACTCACCATTTTTGCCACACCTCTTTATGGTCATAAAATACCTCTAGATTTCAAATTTCAGGCAAATTGGATTAAAACTACGATTTCTATAAGCCCAAGACCCCAAATCGGGAGGTCGGTTTATATGGGGACTATATCAAAACCTGGACCGATATAGCCCATCTTCGAACTTGACCTGCCTGCAGACAAAAGACGAGTTTGTGCAAAATTTCAGCACGATTGCTTCATTATTGAAAACTGTAGAGTGATTACAACAGACAGACAGACAGACAGACAGACAGACAGACAGACAGACGGACAGACGGACATGCTTATATCGTCTTAGAATTTCTCCCTGATCAAGAATATATATACTTTATATAGTCGGAAATCGATATTTCAATGCGTTACAAACGGAATGACAAACTTATTATACCCCCGTCACCATTCTATGGTGGTGGGTATAAAAATTATGCTAGAACCAATTCACAAAACGACTGTTGGCTTGTGTAATTTTTAATTGAAATTTCTACAATCAAGTTTACGGAGATCCAAAGATTTTGACCTTCCTTTTAGGATTTTGGTATTGATTCCGAACCAAAGATCCGAGGTTCTTTAAAATAAGGAAATTTTTTGCGACTTATCTGGCTTTAAATTTAAGATCTATAAAATTAAAATTAAGATACAGATCTTATTTATCGAATTTTCATTCTATTTTTCCGGTATATTAATAAAGCTATTCATGTACAAACAAATGCCAGTTCAAAAATCCAAATCATGACGGATACTTCGAAGTAAAAGCAAGTAAGGAAATTCTAATGTCGGGCGGGGCTGACTATATTATACCCTGCGCCACTTTCTCACATTGGGGCTATATATAAAGGTTTGTCCTATAGATATATTTATTAGAAGTTTAGGAAAATTAGAGACATTTTTACAACTTTGCGACTAAGCAGTGGTGATTTTACAAGGAAAATTTTGGTATTTTGACCATTTTTGTCGAAATCAGAAAAACATATAAATGGGAGCTATATCTAAATCTGAACCGATTTCAACCAAATTTGGCACGCATAGCTGCAATGCTAATTCTACTCTCTATGCAAAATTTCAACTAAATCGGAGTTAAAAATTGGCCTCTGTGGTCATATGAGTGTAAATAGGGCGAAAGCTATATATGGGAGATATATTTAAATCTGAACCGATTTCAACCAAATTTGGCACGCATAGCTACAATGCTAATTCTACCCCTTGTGCAAAATTTCAACTAAATCGGAGCAAAAAATTGGCCTCTGTGGTCATATGAGTGTAAATCGGGCGAAAGCTATATATGGGAGATATATCCAAATCTGAATCGATTTCAACCAAATTTGGCACGCATAGTAACAATGCTAATTCTACTCCCAGTGCAAAATTTCAATTAAATCGGAGTAAAAGATTGGCCACTGTGGTCATATGAGTGTAAATCGGGTGAACGATATATATGGGAGCTATATCTAAATCTGAACCGATTTCAATAAAATTTGGCACACTTGACTACACTACTAATTGTAATCCTATTGCAAAATTTCAACCAAATTGGGGTAAAACTCTGGCTTCTTGGACCATATTAGTCCATATCTGGCGAAAGATATATATAAGAGCTATATCTAAATCTGAACCGATTTCAATAAAATTTGGCACGCTTGACTATAGTACTAATTGTTTTTCTTGTGCAAAATTTTAAGCAAATTAGGCTTCTGGGGCCATATAAGTCCATAACGGGCGAAATATATATATGGGAGCTATATCTAAATCTGAACCGATATCTTCCAAAATCAATAGGGTTCTATTCTGAGCGAAAACACATACTTGTGCCAAATTTGAAGTCGATTGGACTAAAACTGCGACCTAGATTTTGATTACAAAAATGTGTTCACGGACAGATGGACATGGCTATATCGACTCAGGAGCGCACCCTGAGCATTTTTGCCAAAGACTCCATGTGTCTATCTCGTCTCCTTCTGGGTGTTGCAAACATATGCACTAACTTATAATACCCTGTTCCACAGTGTGGCGCAGGGTATAAAAATGTTTGAAGCAAAGATTATAAATTTTGTTAATTAAATTAAAATTGCATTATTATAAAGAAATTTGTCCTTAATAGTGTGTAAATTGCGCATTCTAAAATTTAGGTTGCGTAATCTTTAATATCACGTAAATATTTTTTTTTTCATTGTAGAGTTGGATGGTTCAACCTTAAGATGACTGAAAAACATCATATTCGGCACACCTATTTGTGGATCTAAAATACGTCTAGACTTCCAATTGCAGCCAACATATTAAGATCTATACCCTTTTGCATGCGTTTGACCGAATTGTCGAAGCACTTTTGCCACTTTGGTTTGGGATCTCCAAATTATGTTATGTATTCTGAACGCATCAATCGCTTCTCAAGGTGCCGAAAAACGTTGACCACCCGTTTTATTTTTACATACAAGAAAAATGGAAGACCTGCGGTGGGAAGTCTGGACTATACCACGGATGTATATCAATTCGATGGTTTTCATCAGATTTCGTAATTATGAAATTTTCTATAGTAATAGATAACAATGAAATCCTTATCTTCCCCTTACTTATTCTTTAAAATATAAAAATAAAAAGTAAGTGTTTCCTTTCGCTTTTAATACAAGAATATATGAGAAATGATATGTCAAAATTCTTGAACTAGTTTGTTTTTTATTTCTTGTTTAACTACATATATGGGATAAATATTGTTGGTGTTGTATTTTGCTCTATAACACTCAGTTTGAACTATAAACATATATCATCATTGACATTACCATCAACATTATGGTCTTCACTGTCATCATCGCTATGATCACCGTCGCTGTCATGTGTTTTGTTACAATTTCATTGCCTTCATCGAATTAACTCATTTGCTTAACGACCTTGAGACTATTACCGGTTTCAATACAGCCAATCTGTTTTCTTTTGACTCTGTTGCCTTATCGCTCAAATTTGTTTCATTTTATTTTAACTCAAAATATAAGTTGAGTTGGTTTGTTGGCATTTTTTGTGGTTTATGTTATTGTTGTTTTGCCCTTTTGTTACGATCATCGAATAGGGGCAGTTGGATTTTATTGAAAATGTTTTTTTTATTATTATTATTAATGTCGTGTTAATCAATTTCGTATCCATAACCTAAATAGGTGTTTTTTCGGCAAATCTTTTGGCCCATATATGTGCGTCTATTTGCATCTTCTTTAGGTATTTGGAAATCCATCCGTTTGGTCTATTTGCCTATATTTAGCTAAAGGTCTTCATAGTCATAGTTTCTGTTTGATTTGGAAAGGCAGTTTTTTGCTAACTTAAAATGACCACAAAACTTGAATAAGCATAACTGCATAAAATTCAATTAAATATGAGTTGAGTTAGATCAAACAATGAAATGGTATTAAAGTTTAATTTGCATGCAATGTGAAATTCGGCACATTCACATATGTGTGTATGTGTCTTAAGTCTTTCGTTCACAACCTTCATTGAAGTTCGTTGGTAAGGTTTAAAATATTGAAATTAAGTTTTTTAAAATTGTCATATAAACTTGATATTAATAATATTGTGTTTACAAAAACACAATATGCCCAATTGGTATTTCCCATTACATTTAATAATTAAAATCGGACAATTATTTCCTATTATCTCTTTAAAATTTCCCAGCAAAAAACGAGCAAGCAATACATTTTCTGATTCCATTTATGTCCAGGTAAATATATCCTAAAAATTTCGTAAAGTATGAAGTATAAAAATTCACCAAAGAAGTTATCTGTTCAATCAACATTCAAAATAGTTTACGATCACAGAAAAAAAATATCACCAAAATATTTCCAATTAAAAAGTTGATTGAAGTTTGACATTTTTTCAATTAATAAATTAATTGCTACAATTAACTTTTTAATCAAGATAGAAACATTAAGTTAGTTAAGTCAATGATTAAAAATTTTTAATCAAACAAGTATATACGGCAGTAAGTTCGGCCAGGCCGAATCTTATGTACCCTTCACCATGGATTGCATAGAAACTTGTACTTAAGACTGTCATTCACAATCGAATTACTTGGGTTGCCGTAACACTTCAGCGATGGCAAGGTATCTTCAAACTTCTTAACACCGTCTTCTCAATTATAAGTTAGTCCATACGGGGTATATATTGAACAAAAAAAGCCGATTAAATACGTATATAATTTAGTTAGACAAAATTTTTTATAGAAATAACATTTTTACAAAATTTTCTATAGAAATAAAATTTTGACAACATTTTCTATAGAAATAAAATTTTATAAAATTTTTTATAGCAATAAAATTTTTACAAAGTGTTCTATAGAAATAAAATTTTGACAAAACATTTTCTATAGAAATAAAATTTTGACAAAATTTTCTATAGCCATAAAATTTTGACAAAATTTTCTATAGAAATTAAATTTTCACAAAATTTTGTGTAGTAGCAAAATTTTGACAAAATTTTCGATAGCACTACAATTTTTACAAAATTTTCTATAGAAATAAAATTTTTACAACATTTTCTATAGAAACAAAATTTTGACAAAATTTTCTATAGCAATAAAATTTTTATAAAATTTTCTATAGCAATAAAATTTTGACAAAATTTTCTATAGAAATAAAATTCTGACAAAATTTTCGATAGAAATTAAATTTTGACAAAATTTTCTATAAAAATACAATCTTGACAAAATTTTTTATAGTAATAAAATGTTGACAATATTTTATATAGTAATAAAATTTTGACAAAATTTTCTAAACAATTATTTCTTTATAATTTTGGTGATCGCCCATATATAACTATAGACCGATATGGATCAATTTTGGCATGGTTGTTAGCGGCCATATAAAGGGTGATTTGTTAAGAGCTTGATAACTTTTTTTTAAAAAAAACGCATAAAATTTGCAAAATCTCATCGGTTCTTTATTTGAAACGTTAGATTGGTCCATGACATTTACTTTTTGAAGATAATTTCATTTAAATGTTGACCGCGGCTGCGTCTTAGGTGGTCCATTCGGAAAGTCCAATTTTGGGCAACTTTTTCGAGCATTTCGGCCGGAATAGCCCGAATTTCTTCGGAAATGTTGTCTTCCAAAGCTGGAATAGTTGCTGGCTTATTTCTGTAGACTTTAGACTTGACGTAGCCCCACAAAAAATAGTCTAAAGGCGTCAAATCGCATGATCTTGGTGGCCAACTTACCGGTCCATTTCTTGAGATGAATTGTTCTCCGAAGTTTTCCCTCAAAATGGCCATAGAATCGCGAGCTGTGTGGCATGTAGCGCCATCTTGTTGAAACCACATGTCAACCAAGTTCAGTTCTTCCATTTTTGGCAACAAAAAGTTTGTTAGCATCGAACGATAGCGATCGCCATTCACCGTAACGTTGCGTCCAACAGCATCTTTGAAAAAATACGGTCCAATGATTCCACCAGCGTACAAACCACACCAAACAGTGCATTTTTCGGGATGCATGGGCAGTTCTTGAACGGCTTCTGGTTGCTCTTCACTCCAAATGCGGCAATTTTGCTTATTTACGTAGCCATTCAACCAGAAATGAGCCTCATCGCTGAACAAAATTTGTCGATAAAAAAGCGGATTTTCTGCCACTGATTTTGGTAATAAAATTCAATGATTTGCAAGCGTTGCTCGTTAGTAAGTCTATTCATGATGAAATGTCAAAGCATACTGAGCATCTTTCTCTTTGACACCATGTCTGAAATCCCACGTGATCTGTCAAATACTAATGCATGAAAATCCTAACCTCAAAAGAATCACCCTTTACTAGCGCAATGTACCAAATTTCACCACGTGCCAAATTTCAAACAGATCGGATGAACTTTGCTCCTCCAAGAGCTCCGGAGGTCAAATCTGGGGATCGGTTTATATAGGGGCTACATATAATTATAGACCGATATGGACTAATTACTGCATGGCTGTTTGAGACCATATACTAACACCACGTACCAACTTTCAACCGAATCGGATGAATTTTGCTCATCCACGAAGCTCCGGAGGTCAAATCTGGGGCACGGTTTATATGGGGGCTATATATAATTATTGACCGATATGGACCAATTCTTGCGTGTTTATTAGAGACCACATTCTAACACCATGTTCCAAATTTCAGCCGGATCGGATGAAATTTGCTTCTCTTAGAGGCTCCGAAAGCCAAATCGGGGGATCGGTTAATATGGGGGCTATATAAAATTATGGACCGTGATTTGAACAGACGGACATGCTTAGATGGACTCAGATTTTCACCACGACCCAGAATATATATACTTTATGGGGTCTTAGAGAAATATTTCGATGGTGGAGGGTATAAAAATTAATTGATACAATTAACTTTTTATTCAAACTCGGAAGACTAAGTCAATATATTTCAAACAACCAATTTGTTAATCAAACTAAAAAATAATTAAAAATAGTTACGCTTTTATTGAAAAAATTAGTTGAGTGTGCAATCAACTTCGAATAGCGTTACAGACATTTAAAAAAATTTTAAATCCAAAATGTTCCTTCAACATTTTGCCAAAATTTTTTTTTCTATAGAAAATTTTGTCAATATTTTATTTCTATAGAAAATTTTGTGAAAATTGTATTTCTATAGAAAATTTTGTTAAAATTTTATTTATATAGAAAATTTTGTCAAACTGAATTATACACGTATTTAATCGGTTTTTTTTGAGTTAATATATACCACGTATGGACTTACTTACAATTTAGAAGACGTGGGAGAAGGTTTTAAGATACCTTGACATCGGCAAGCGTTACCGCAACTCAAGTAATTCGATTGTGGATGGTAGTGTTTAGAAGAAGTTTCTACGCAATCCATCGTCGAGGGTATATAAGCTTTGGCCTGGTCGAACTTACGGCCGTCTATGTACCCATACAATACAAAGAGATTTTCCTCTCCCGCTATTTTGACTTTTGTATGGTTTTTGTTGATATCGGTAAATTTTGTATAATACACCTGACTTATTAATTATACCCTTCACCACCACTGTGGTACAGGGTATAATAAGTTTGTGCATTTGTATGTAACGCCAAGAAGGAGTAATCGTAGACCAACCTTTTAGTATACGGATCGGCTTAGAATTAAATTCTGAGTCGATTTAGCGATGTCCGTCTGTCTGTCCGTCTGTCTGTTTGTCTGTCTGTCTGTTGATGTATTTTTGTGTGCAAAGTACAGCTCGCAGTTTTAGTCCGATTGTCCTAAAATTTGGTATAGGGTCCTGTTTTGGCTCAAAGACGATCCCTATTGATTTTGGAAAAAATCGGTTCAGATTTAGATATACCTGCCATATATATTTTTCACCGATCTGGTCATAATTGGCGTGTATATCAACCGATCTTCCTCAAATTCCGTACATCCGAATATTTTATGAGTTTCGAAAAACTTGCAAAATATCAGCAAAATCGGTTCAGATTTAGATATAGCTCCCATATATAGCTTTCGCCCGATTTACACTCATTTGCCCACAGAGGCCAATTTTTTGCTCTGATTTAGTTGAAATTTTGCATAGGGAATAGAATTAGCGTTGTAACTATGCGTGCCAAATTTGCTTGAAATCGGTTCAGATTTGGATATATCTCCCATATAAAGCTTTCGTCCGATTTACACTCATATGACCACAGAGGCCATTTTTTAACTCAGATTTAGTTGAAATTTTGCACAGGGAGTAGAATTAGCATTGTAGCTATGCGTGCCAAATTTGGTTGAAATCGGTTCAGATTTAGATATAGCTCCCATATATATGTTTTTCTGATTTCGACAAAAATGGTCAAAATACAAACATTTTCCTTGTAAAATCGCCAATGCTTAGTCGAAAAGTTGTAAAAATGACTCTAATTTTCCTAAACTTCTAATACATATATATCGAGCGATCAATCATAAATAAACTTTTTCGAAGTTTCCTTAAAATTGCTTCAGATTTAAACGTTTCCCATATTTTTTTACTAACATTGTGTTCCACCCTAGTGCATTAGCCGACTTAAATTTTGAGTCTATAGATTTTGTAGAAGTCTATCAAATTCTTCCAGATCGAGCGATATTTAAATGTATGTATTTGGGACAAACCTTTATATATAGCCCCCAACACATTTGACGGATGTGATATGGTATCGAAAATTTAGATCTACAAAGTGGTGCAGGGTATAATATAATCGGCCCCGCCCGACTTTAGACTTTCCTTACTGGTTTTTTACTAACATTGTGTTCCACCCTAGTGCATTAGCCGACTTAATTTTGAGTCTATAGATTTTGTAGAAGTCTATCAAATTCTTCCAGATCGAGTGATATTTAAATGTATGTATTTGGGACAAACCTTTATATATAGCCCCCAACACATTTGACGGATGTGATATGGTATCGAAAATTTAGATCTACAAAGTGGTGCAGGGTATAATATAATCGGCCCCGCCCGACTTTAGACTTTCCTTACTGGTTTTAAATTTAGATTTATGCCCTAACTTTATTTATTGAAATGTAGTGTTCCTTTGTTTCTAGTCAAATTTCGAATGCATTGTTCTGTTGGACACGCAAATAAATTAAGCACATAATTTAATTTAATTAATTTAAATTTATATGGGTCCAATGTAGGTACCCTTGATGTATTTCTGAGTAATCGGTGAATACGACTTTTAGTAAGATTATTTCCGATAAGAAACTCACAATACACCGAATCAAATATTTAAACCTTTACACCACTAAAGTGGTGTATATTTTTATAACAATTGTCTTTCTGAACAACATAATTTGCACTAATATTTGTGTACGCCCTGCAAGTTTCAATAACATTTATAATAAAATTTCAATTTCAGAATTCCTATGACATATAAGAAACTAAATTTGGTTTCAAAACTAATACAAATATATAAAAGTAACTACAAAAATTGGTTTTGTTTATTGAATAATTTCATAAATGAACTTTATGGTGACATATGTCATCGGATATAGGACTCCCTTTAATTTAATGTGAGTTATTCATATTAACCATATAAGTTGACTGACCGATTGACATGAGATTTGAATAGAAATACTCGCATTATGCCTTTTCTTGAAATTCGCCAAGTTCACAAGTGGTATATTTTTTATCGCCTCCCTTATTTATGTGGCTATAAAATTTTGCAATATCTTCACATAAAGCTGCTAAACAATACTCGAATTTCTATTCAGTTCGTGTTATTGAAATCAAATATTGATCAATACAACCAATCCAAAATCAAGAGAAGATTATGATAGTGATGATATGATGACCACTACTGTCATTATGAAGATGACTACAGTGCTGATAATCCACTGCATACCTACTAACGCCTGACAGCCTGTCCCCCATTCACTATTACTGATATACATTTGAGAAATTTTATTATAAGTTTTATATGATTTTTGTAATTTTATAATTTACAAATATTTATAGGTCATCCAATATTACTTGATGTTGTTTTGCTTGCCAAGCCTGAGTTGCAACTAGCCGATTGTTTTGATGATTGAAAATAAAACTTGTTGTGGTATATTTGATTTTGCAAATTAGTTTTATTTATTTATTTTCTTTGCTTTACGATGTTTTTGGGGAATTTTAATCAACAAAGTCTACGAAAGTCATAGATATGACCTTGAAATTTTTATATGGTCCCTGACCTTTACTGAATTTTAGAGTGTGTCTTTAGGCTGTGTAGGTCAATTCTCAAAGCTGTTCTAAAAGTTTCTTAAATTTATTTATTAATTAGAAATCAACAAGCATCTGTCATGTAAACCATCCTACTGAAACACCTAGTGTCCATACGCTTAACATTTGTTTGAAAAAAATTGCAAATGTTTAATAATCTTAAATCTCATTACGCATTACTTATTAGAAATTTCCACATAGAGTATAGCTCCCAAGGCAATTACTATTAGTTTGCTGATGGAATTGCAACCATGCAATTCCATCACGTAGTTCCATACTTCTAAATACTGACATTTGGATAGAAAATATATTAATATTGGGGTCTATGATATATGAACATACTTAAATATGATACAAATCAAATTGGAATATATATTGGGGAGTAAAACAGAGTGCATGTTTACCACTTAGGAGTATGCTTTACTTGCTTTATAAAAAACGTTTATTGAGTTCAATTGCTACAAAATTTATTTCGTTTATACTTTATTTCCTGATAAATGAAACTGTAATTCAAATAAATCATATACCCATACTACACCATTACTTAAACTAAAATAAAAATAAGTAAGGAAAGTCTAAAGTCGGGCGGGGCCGACTATGTTATACCCTGCAACACTTTGTAGATCTAAATTTTCGATACCATATCACATCCGTCAAATGTGTTGGAGGCTACATATAAAGGTTTGTCGCAAATACATACATTTAAATATCACTCGATCTGGACAGATTTGATAGACTTCTACAAAATCTATAGACTAAAAATTTTAGTCGGCTAATACACTAGGGTGGAACACAATGTCAGTAAAAAAATATGTGAAACATTTAAATCTGAAGCAATTTTAAGGAATCTTCGCAAAAGTTTATTTATGATTTATCGCACGATATATATGTATTAGAAGTTTAGGAAAATTAGATTCATTTTTACATCTTTTCGACTAAGCAGTGGCGATTTTACAGGGAAAATGTTGGTATTTTGACCTTTTTTGTCGGAATCAGAAAAACATATATATGGGAGCTATATCTAAATCTGAACCGATTTCAACCAAATTTGGCACGCAAAGCAACTATGCTAATTCTACTCTCTGTGCAAAATTTCAACTAAATCGGAGTTAAAAATTGGTCTCTGTGGTCATATGAGTGTAAATCGGGCAAAGCTATATATGGGAGCTATATCTAAATCTGAACCGATTTCAACCAAATTTGGCAAGCATAGCTACAATGCTAATTCTACACCCTATGCAAAATTTCAACGAAATCGGAGTTAAAAATTGGCCTCTGTGGTCATATGAGTGTAAATCGGGCGAAACCTATATATGGGAGATATATCTAAATCTGAACCGATTTCAACCAAATTTGGCACGCATAGCAATAATGCTAAGTTTACTCCCTGTGCAAAATTTCAACTAAATCGGAGCAAAAAATTGGCCTCTTGGGCCATATGAGTGTAAATCGGGCGAAAGCTATATATGGGAGCTATATCTAAATATGAACTGATTTCAATCAAATTTGGCACACATAGCTACAATGCTAAATCTACTTCCTGTGCAAAATTTCAAGTAAATTGGGCCAAAACTCTGGCTATTAGGACCATATTAGTCCATATCGGGCGAAAGATATATATGGGAGCTATATCTAAATCTGAACCGATTTCAATAAAATTTGGCACGCTTGACTATAGTACTAATTGTTTTTCTTGTGCAAAATTTTAAGCAAATTAGGGTAAAACTCTGGCTTTTGGGGCCATATAAGTCCTTATCGGGCGAAATATATATATATATATATATATATATATATATATATATATATATATATATATATATATATATATATATATATATATATATATATATATATATATATATATATATATATATATATATATATATATATATATATATATATATATATATATATATATGGGAGCTATATCTAAATCTGAACCGATTTCAATCAAATTTTGCACACTTGACTATACGACTAAGTGTTATGTTTGTACAAAATCTCAGCAAACAACAACTTTAAAAGCACTTCCAAAAATGTCCTCCGAAAGACGTTCTTTATTTTAACTGCACAAGAAGTTCATTTGAGTCAATTTTTTATAACCCGCTTTTTGCATATTTTTAATGGGAAATTTAAAATGTTATTGTTTCAAATGGGTTAAAAACAGATTAAAAATTAATAAAATAGTGCAAATTATATAAATTTTGACGAAAAAAATGCAAAATCCTTTCTAGATAAATTGCGAATTTTTAAAAATATTTGATGTCAAACATTCCAGACAAGCGTTATAATGCACTAAAAATCATAAAAGCAATTAAAAAAATATTTATTCGTCAAAATATCAAAATATAAAAAAAATTCTTTATTCACATCCAAATCACTGGATTCGCATCACAGCTTAAGAAGTGATGCAAATTCAGTGCAGCGGCTGTTGAAATGGTGGACATCCGTCCTATGACAAGCCCATGTTAAAATCATCGCTTCTGCGCCAATTTTGCACCACTTCCGGATCCAAAAAGAACATTTTCACTACTTTTTTGGCGACGCTTTTTTTGCTGGGATTTCAAGCAAATCGGTATAAGACTCTGGCTGCTGGGTCTATATTAGTGTATATCAGGCGAAAGATATATATGGGAGCTATATCTAAATCTGAACCAATGTCTTCCCAAATCAATAGGGTTCTATTCTGACCCAAATTAGGAACATGTGCCAAATTTGAAGGCGATTGGACTTAAATTGCGACCTAGACTTTGATCACAAAATGTGTTCACAGACAGACAGACGGACGGACGGAAAGACGGACATGGTTATATCGACTCAGGGACCCACCCTGAGCATTATTGCCAAAGACACCATGTGTCTATCTCGTCTCCTTCTGGGTGTTACAAACATATGCACTAACTTATAATACCCTGTTCCACAGTGTGGCGCAGGGTATAATAAGCATGCATTGATTTTAATGTATTATGAATAATACATTAAAATCAAAAATAATCCGAGAGGAATAAAATTCCATACCTTATTCTAGTTAATGAACTATTTCTAACTGCTTTGTTTAGGAGTTTTTTACTGAAACAAGTAAATTTTATTATTTTAAACAGAAATTTGACTTAATGGATATAAAAGGCTAATCTAACTTGATGAACATTTAAATTCTTTAGTTTCGAAGGCACTTTTTTCTGTGTGTGCACTCGGTTTTGCTCCCCACTGTATGTTCATATTAGTCTAATATAATTATAACTATACATCGATCGTTAGGGGTAACGAAAACATATAGATTTAATTCTAATGGCGCTATCTTTAGGTCAGGCCTATGGCTTTTTAATTGTTATACAGACCAAATTGCTATGATTGTTCATGTGAACATAATAATATTTTAAAGCAAAATAAATACAAATTACCCATGCAATTATCTCATAACATATACGATATTTAACAATTTCTTAGCAATTATAAATTACCTTCTCTAACACGAAACATGTTAAAAAGTGCTGACGTCAAATGGAACCGGTTCCAAAGATTTTGTCTTTACTTTAACAATTTTGGTATTGATTCCGAGCCAAAGAAGCGGAGAATACAAGTAAGGATACTTTTAAGACACAATTCTCTTTCAAATTTGGGTTTTGTGTTCCTGCTTCTAGGAAGTAATTTTTAATTTATCGTTTTTTCAGCTTTCTTGTCATCATATGCTATCAAAGTCCTTTATAAACGAGTTAACGACAACTTTATTTTCCAAATTCAGACTCGACTTCCAGTTGAAATTATGTTATGTTTCAAATAAAAAACGTCTTTAAAATAAAGTGTTGAAAACATGTCCTATTTTTGAACGATTTTTTGCTTTGTAGTCAAGATGCACAAAGACAAATTTAAAGATAATTTCATTAATTTTAAAGAATTTTTCTGAATTATTAACGTCAAGATGACCTTACCCCAAAAAATTTTTCTTTCATGTTATGATACCCATTTTTAAGTCAAATCACTTAATTATTAGGACAATACGACTTCATTGAAAAGTTTATCGACTTTTAGACAAGCAAAAAAAATTTATATTAGGGAAATGTTTCTTCTATGCTAAGCAAAATTTGCATTCGTATTTTAAGGACATGAAATCTTTGGCCTCACGACAATAATTTTTTCAATGTGGTAAAATTATTATCTCATGCTATCTATTATTTCATGGGATGTATTATTAAAAATAAACCTTTTCATTATATTAATTTTAAGAAGATTTGTTGGGTTGTATGTGCGTACTGTTGATTTTGTTGGGGTTTGAACATTTGGGAGTTGCAATTAATTTTCTACCTTTGAATATGCTCTTTTTCAAATGTGACAACTTATACGGTTGATATATTAGAGATTGACTTAATTTTCGCTTTACAAGAAGATTTTTGATGTCATATTTATACACTCAAAACAAAATTTACTTGGATCCAAAGATTTTCACCTTCCTTTAAGGATTTTGATATTGATCCCGATGCGGCTTCTTTAAAATAAAGACATTTTTTACGGACCTCCCTGGCTTTAAATTTAGGACCGATAAAATTAAAATTGGATGCAGATCTCATTCATCGAATTTTTATTCTCTGTTTGCGATATATTAACCCTTTCACTACCGAAATAAATCTAATGTTAAAAACTTTAATTTTTCTTCTGTTTTTACTTGTACTAACAGCATGTAGAACAAAAATTACCAGTTTGAAAACCCACCTCAATTACTTCAAGATCTATATGAGCTTGTTCTAAAAACTTGCTTCTTGAATTGTAACCAACTATCCTTACGAGAATAAGCGCTATTTGGCCTATAATATACTTCAAAGTGTGAGAAAAAATATAAACAAGTATAAAGGGTCGTAAGTTCGGCCAGGCCGAACCATGGATTGCGTAGATACTTCTACGAAAGACTGTTATACACAATCGAATTACTTGGGTTGTGGTATCTTAAATCGTTTTCTAAATTGTGAGTTAGTCCACACGTGGTATATATTAGACAACAAGTATATACAGCACTAAGTTCGGCCGGGCCGAATCTTAAATACCCACCACCATGAACCAAATATTGGGGTTTCCTTTGAAATTTCAGGAGGGCTTGAGGACACTTCCCGAAGATAAATTTAAAGATTTCACCTATGAGGACTATATCAGATTCTGGATTTATAAGAACCATTTTTGTTTGAGTTTTAGAGGAATCATTAAAATCTCTTGTAAGTGTGCAAGAAAATTATAAAATAACGTCTTGATTTGAAATCTTAAATCTGTAGAAGTAAAATCTGGAAATTTTACATTGGGTTTCAAGCAATTTTCGTGATCAGTGCGCCTTCTACACCCTCAAGAAGTGAAGTCGGTCTATATGGATGCATTACCAAATGGACCGATAAAAACTTAATCCGATACACGTTTTTGTGAGCCTAAAATACCAGAATATTTACAATTTCAGGCAAGTCAGATAAAAACTACGGTTTCTAGAAACCCAAGGAGCTAAATCGGGAGATCGTTCTTATGGGGGCTATACTAAAATATGGACCGATACTCACCGTTTTCGGCACACCTCTTTATGACCCGAAAATACCTCTAGATTTCTAATTTCAGGCAAATAGCATAAAAACTTCGGATTCTAGAAGCCCAAGAAGTAAAATCGGGAAATCGGTCCATATGGGGGCTATACCAAAATATGGACCGATACTCACCATTTTCGGCACACCTCTTTATGGTCCTAAAATACCTCTAGATATCCAATTTCAGACAAATTGGATAAAAACTTCGCTTTCTATAAGCCCAAGACCCCAAATCGGGAGGTCGTTTTATATGGGGACCATACCAAAACATGGACCGATACTCACAATTTTTGGCACACGTATTTGTGGTCCTACAATACCTCTAGATTTCCAATTTCAGGTAAATTGAATAAAAACTGCGGTTTCTATAAGCCCAAGAAGTACAATCGGGAGATCGGTCTATATGGGGGCTATACCAAAACATGGACCGATACTCACCATTTTTGCCACACCTCTTTATGGTCATAAAATACCTCTAGATTTCAAATTTCAGGCAAATTGGATTAAAACTACGATTTCTATAAGCCCAAGACCCCAAATCGGGAGGTCGGTTTATATGGGGACTATATCAAAACCTGGACCGATATAGCCCATCTTCGAACTTGACCTGCCTGCAGACAAAAGACGAGTTTGTGCAAAATTTCAGCACGATTGCTTCATTATTGAAAACTGTAGAGTGATTACAACAGACAGACAGACAGACAGACAGACAGACAGACAGACGGACAGACGGACATGCTTATATCGTCTTAGAATTTCTCCCTGATCAAGAATATATATACTTTATATAGTCGGAAATCGATATTTCAATGCGTTACAAACGGAATGACAAACTTATTATACCCCCGTCACCATTCTATGGTGGTGGGTATAAAAAGGTATGTAAGTCTACAAATAATTACGAATAGATATGGAGTTTTGCACGGTACGTACGGAGCCAGAATTGAAATATGTGGGTCGCTTTTATGGGGGCTATATACAATTATGAACTTGATATGGACCAATTTTTGTGTGATTTATCTGAGGGCTAATTATAACTATAGACCGATATGGACCTAGTAAGGCATGGTTGTTAACGGCCATATACTAGCACAATGTACCAAATTTCAACTGACTCGGATGAAATTTGCTCCTAGAAGAGGCTCCAAAACCAAATCTAGGGATCGGTTTATATGGGGGCTATATATGATTATGGACTGATATGGACCACTTTTGGCATGGTTGTTAAATATCATATACTACCACCACGTACCAAATTTCAACCAGATCGAATGAATTTTGCTTCTCCACAAGGCACCGGAGGTCAAATCTGGGGATCGGTTTATATGGGGGCTATATATAATTATGGACTGATATGAACCAATTCATGCATGGTTGTTGGATACCATATACTAACATCACGTACCAAATTTTAACCGAATCCGATGAGGTCAAATCTGGCGATCGGTTTATATGGAGCTATATATAATTATGCACCGATGTGGACCAATTTTTGCATGGTCATTACAAACCGTATACTAACACCATGTACCAAATTTCAGGCGGATAGGATGAAATTTGCTTCTCTTAGAGGCTCCGCAAGCCAAATCTGGGGATCGGTTTATATGGGGGCTATATATAATTATGGACCGATATGGACCAATTTTTGAATGGTTGTTAAAGACCATATACTAACACCCTGTACCAAATTTCAGTCGGCTCGGATGAAATTTGCTTCTCTTAGAGGCTTCCCAAGCCAAATCGGGGGATCGGTTTATATGGGGGCTATATATAATTATTGACCGATGTAGACCAATTTTTGCATAGTTGTTAGAGACCATATACTAACACCATGCACCAAATTTCAGCCGGATCGGATGAAATTTTCTTCTCTTAGAGGCTCCGCAAGCCAAATCTGAGGATCGGTTTATATGGGGGCTATATATAATTATGGACCTATGTGGACCAATTTTTGCGTGGTTGTTAGAGACCATATACTAACACCATGTACCAAATTTCAGCCGGATCGGATGAAATATTCTTCTCTTAGAGCAATCGCAAGCCAAATTTGGGGGTCCGTTTATATGGGGCCTATACGTAAAAGTGGACCGATATGGCCCATTTGCAATACCATCCGACCTACATCAATAACAACTACTTGTGCCGAGTTTCAAGTCGAAAGCTTGTTTCGTTCGGAAGTTAGCGTGATTTCAACAGACGGACGGACGGACGGACATGCTCAGATCGACTCAGAATTTCACCACGACCCAGAATATATATACTATATGGGGTCTTAGAGCAATATTTCGATGTATTACAAACGGAATGACAAAGTTAATATACCCCCCATCCTATGGTGGAGGGTATACAGAGGACCCGAAAAAATATCAGCTATAGTTTTTGTATGAATGTCCATTTACTAGAAACATGCAGTAGAAAAATTGTCTCAAATTTTCATATTTTTCGTTTATTGCTAAAGAAGTTTATAGAAATGTATTTTAGACCTCACCAATATGGAAAATATTTATATCTTATTTATATTAAAGCCTCTAGTTTAAAATAACATCGGGAAATAAATCGAAACTATGTGGTGAAATAGAATTTGGTGTCTTTTTCGTATGTCCTTTTAAGTGGACATCAGTAGTGAAAGGGTTAATAAAGGTATTCATGTACAAACAAATTCCAGTTTCAAAATCCAAATTATGCCAAGTACTTCAAAGTAAAAACTGTTGAATATAAGCAAGCAATTACGAGTACTAACTATTTACACGTCATGTTTTCATTTTTATAATTGTGAGTTAGTCCATACGTGGTATATATTAGACAAAAAAGGTACCCACGCATACCTTTTTTGTCTAATATATACCACATCTACAAATAATTAAGAATCGATATGGACTTTTGCACGGTACGTAGAGAGCCAGAATTGAAATATGGGGGTCGCTTATATGGGGGCTATATACAATTTTGAACTTGATATGGACCAAATTTTGTGTGATTGGGGATCGATTTATCTGAGGCCTATATATAACCGATATGGACCTAGTTAGGCATGGTTGTTAACGGCCATATACTAGCAAAATGTACCAAATTTAAACTGACTCGGAGGAAAATGGGCTCCTCCAAGAGAGTCCAAATCTCGGGATCGGTTTATATGGGGGCTATATATGATTATGGACTGATATGGACCACTTTTGGCATGGTTGTTAAATATCATATACTACTACCACGTACCAAATTTCAACCAGATCGGATGAATTTTGCTTCTCCAAAAGGCTCCGGAGGTCAAATCTGGGCATCGGTTTATATGGGGGTTATATATAATTATAGACTGATACCATATACTAACATCACGTACCAAATTTCAACCGGATGAATTTTTCTCTTCCAAGGGGCTCCGGAGGTCAAATCTGGGGATCGGTTTATATGGGGGCTATATATAATTATGGACCGATTTGACCAATTTTTGCATGGGTGTTTGAGGCCATATATTAACACCACGTACCAAATATCAACGGAATCAGATGAATTTTGGTCTTCCAAGAGGCTCTGGGGGTCAAATCTGGTGATCGGTTTATATGGGGGCTATATATAATTATGCACCGATGGGGACCAATTTTTGCATGGTCATTAGAGACCATATAATAACACCATGTATCAAATTTCAGCCGGATCGGATGAAAGTTGCTTCTCTTAGAGGCTCCGCAAGCCAAATCGGGGGATCGGTTTATATGAGGCCTATATATAATTATTTACCGATGTAGACCAATTTTTGCATAGATGTTAGAGACCATATACTAACACCATGTACCAAATTTCAGCCGGATCGGATGAAATTTGCTTCTCTTAGAGGCTCCGAAAACCAAATCGGGGGATCGGTTTACATGGGGGCTATATATAATTATGGACCGATGTGAACCAATTTTTGCATGGTTGTTAGAGACCATATACATCATGTTCCAAATTTCATCCGGATGAAATTTGCTTCTCTTAGAGGGTCTGCAAGCCAAATTCGGGGGTCCGTTTATATGGGGGCTATACGTAAAAGTGGACCGATATGGTCCATTTGCAATACCATCTGACCTACATCAATAACAACTGTTTGTGCCAGAATATATATACTTTATGGGGTCTTACAGCAAATTTCGATGTGATATACAAAGTTAATATACCCCCATCCTATGGTGGAGGGTATAAAAAGAAGCGTTGCCTTATTTCATTTATGAACAAAGTTCTGCGAGATAAAATGTTGCCAGTTTTCTGTACTCAAGCGAGTACAATGGCAGGGAATGGGTTAAAATACATAATTTTCAACTCACTATTTGTCATGTTTTTCCCTTTACTTTTGTCTTTAAAACATAAACTTTTTTGAAGCTTAACAATTGTATATTCTTTTTGGGCAATTTTGCATTATATTTATTTATTTATATATTTACAATCACAATGAATTATGAAAAGAAACTGGAAATATGGGTGCTAACAACATAGGTTTTCGACCTGTTTGCATTAAATTTGTAGAATATTCTATAGGGGAGTTTTTCCTAAATGATTTTATAATTCATTTGAGGTATTTTTCATATTTTTTTCCCTATAAAAGTCCAAGGCCATCATTGCGATGCTTTGATGAAGCGTACAAAAATAATTGTTCAAAGAACAAATTCAATTAAAATTTCCATCTGAGTTGTAAGGTGTAAAAATATATATTCACAACAATTTTAATTTAACATTAAGAAGAATAAACCGTTTTTTATATCAAATGTTTAGATAAAAATTTTAATTGCTGTTACGCCTAAATAATGTAAAAATTAAGATTTAATTAAATGCCATATTTAGAGACATCATTTATAAATCTCTTTAAAATTATAAAACAAAAAACTTGCATCTTCAAATTAATTTGAAAAAAAATGTGGTGGCTACTGTGGTTATTCTATGCGTGACATAGATTTATCTATCAAATGATCTTTAAACTGGACGTGGCAAACATTTAACATTTCAATAATAAGAAAAACAACACTTTATGCTGTTGGACTTTAAATTTGCCTATTCGAATATCAATGTGAGCCAAAGTAGAATTTAGTCACACAATTATCATACTCATATACATAATTATATTACGATTAGCTTGATAGTTCTTTGAATTATTTAATTATAACGTACTTACGAACATAGTTCATACGTAAATCTTTTGTTTTAGTTAAAAAGGAAGTAGAGTAAGAAATTAGATGTATCCATTAATCTATAGGTCAAATTTATTTTTTTTTATAATAGTTCCAAATCTAATTAAGCAAGGGAATAATTTTTATAAAAAAAAAAAAAAAGTTATACCAAACTTATTAGTAAGAACATAGAGAAATCAGTAATTCAATAATTAAAACGTTTGTTAGTTTGGATACCAACAATTTAACGAAAATTCCATAAATCGCCATGTCTCTTTTAGTTTTGCCTATTTCCTTTCCTCCTTAAGAGATAAAAATACCTATTTTAAAGTCAAATCACCTAACTCTAAAAGAAAAATACGCATTCAAGGAAAAATTGATCAAATTTTGTTCAAGGAAACCAAAATTTGTACCAGAAAATTGCTTTTACTATTCTATGCAAAAACTACATTCGTATATTAAGGACATGAACTCTTTGTGACTACACGGACGAAAAATACTGTTTTTCATATGTTTGGGTATAAACATTATATGTTTGGAACTCAAATTTTTTAACACAATATTTTTAAATGCAAACATATAATGTTCATAAATTAGCATAACATGTTTGGGACATATATGTTAATATGTTAGAACATATTATGTTTAGGACATAAACCGTTTGTAAATATAATATGCTTAGATGCAAACATATATTAATTTAGAAATAGCCTATAAACATATATGTGTTTACAAAGAGAGGCTAGAGAGTATGCTGTAAGTAAAATTATGGAAGTAACCAGTTGGCGCCTTAAAATTATATCCACACACAGAAAATTTCGTTAAATTTAATAATAGGTTGGAACAATACAAACAATATTTTGTTTGGACCAATCCTGAAAATAACAGGTTGGTTGATAAGTCCCCGGTCTGACACATAGATGGCGTCGCTAGCATTAAATGCATATTATTTATATATAGTACCAACCTTCAAATGATTCGTGTCAAAACTTGACGTCTGTAAGTCAATTAGTTTGTGGGATAGAGCGTCTTTTGTGAAGCAATTTATGTTATTGTAAAAAATGAAAAAAAAGGAATTTCGTGTTTTGATAAAATACTGTTTTCTGAAGGGGAAAAAACGGTGGAAGCAAAAACTTGGCTTGATAATGAGTTTCCGGACTCTGCCCCAGCTGTTAACTCGTAATACACCCGAGTTTTTCCGTCGATATGTGACAATGGATGAAACATGGCTCCATCACTACACTCCTGAGACCAATCGACAGTCGGCTGAGTGGACAGCGACCGGTGAACCGTCTCCGAAGCGTGGAAAGACTCAAAAGTCCGCTGGCAAAGTAATGGCCTCTGTTTTTTGGAGTGCGCATGGAATAATTTTTATCGAGAAGGGAAAAACCATCAACAGTGACTATTATATGGCGTTATTGGAGCGTTTGAAGGTCGACATCGTGGCAAAACGGCCCCATATGAAGAAGAAAAAAGTGTCCACCAAGACAACGCACCGTGCCACAAGTCATTGAGAACGATGGCAAAAATTCATGAATTGGGCTTCGAATTGCTTCCCACCCACCGTATTCTCCAGATCTGGCCCCAACGACTTTTTCTTGTTCTCAGACATCAAAAGGATGCTCGCAGGGGAAAAATTTGGCTGCAATGAAGAGTGGTCGCCGAAACTGAGGCCTATTTTGAGGCAAAACCGAAGGAGTACTACCAAAATGGTATCAAAAAATTGGAAGGTCGTTATAATCGTTGTATCGCTCTTGAAGGGAACTATGTTGAATTATAAAAAAAAGAATTTTGACAAAAAAATGTGTTTTTCTTTGTTAGACCGGGGACTTATCAGCCAACCTGTTATATATGCTTGAAGCAAAATGTGTTTGGGATATATGTTACAGAAGCGATTTTTTTTTTTTGAGGGTGTACTTCAAAGTACTAGGGCGGTTCAGAAACTTCTTACCCTATCAATGAAAGAGAGTTAGTTTTTCAAAAATATTTTTATTTTTCAATATAATCTCCTGAAACTTCAATACACTTAGTCCAACGCTTTTCTAGCAATTATATCCCTTGATTAAAAAAGTTTTTCTCAAGGTCTTCAAAATAGTGGTTTACAACTGTAATTGCATCTTCATTTGGGGTAAAACGCTTGCCAGCAAGGAATTTTTTTAGATTAGGGAACAAGTAAAAGTCACTGGGAGCTAAATCAGGAGAATAAGGTGAGTGGTTAAGCAACTCGTACATTAATTCGTTGATTTTAGCAATTGTTAAAACAATCTTGTGCGCTGGTGCGTTGTTTTGAGGAAAAATTATTTTTTTGTGTTGTAAGCCAGGACGTTTTTTTCGAATTTGTACATTTAAGTGATCCAAAAGTTTGCAATAGTATTCTGAATTTATTGTTTTACCCTTTTGCAAATAGTCAATCAATAAAAGTCCCAAAAAACCGTTGCCATAACCTTACCAGCCGATTGAAGTGTTTTTGCCTTCTTTGGGACACTTCCTCCAGCTTCAGTGCATTGGTTGGATTGTTCTTTTGTCTCTGGAGCATAGTGGTGGATCCATGTCTAATCAACACTTATAAAACGACGCTTAAAATCCATTTTATTTCGCTTAAAACGGTCCAAAAAAGCTTGAGAAATGTTCATTCTTATGCGTTTTTGATCGACTGTTAACAAATGCGGCACCCATCTTGAGATACCCAAGATATTAGCAATTTCACGCACTTTTATTCGCACTTTGGCTACCATTTGTGTTGTTGTTGCTGTTTTTAGACGTCCACTACGTGGTTCATCTTCGAATGCTTGTACGACCATGTTTAAATTCAGCAACCCAATTTATTACTGTTGCATACACGGATGAAAAATACTGTTTTTCATATGTTTGGCTATAAACATTATATGTTTGGAACACAAATTTTTAAACACAATATTTTTGAGTGCAAGCATATAATGTTCATAAACTAGCATAACATGTTTGGGACATATATGTTAATATGTTAGAACATATTATGTTTGGGACATAAAATGTTTGTAAATATAATATGCTTGGATGCAAACATATATTAATTTAGAAATAGCCTATAAACATATATGTGTTTAGTAGCTTGGAGCGCTATTTCACAGGGAGCGATATTGAATTAAGTTGGTGGTTGTTGCTTGTTATTACAAAATTAACATTTTATTTTTCCTTGGGCAATTGATCAGCTACTTCTTTGATCCTTACAAACTGTGTGGTCCGCTGTTCGAATCCCCGTCCGGCAAAAGGTAAAATTAAAATAAAAAAAAATCATAAAATTGAATAATTTCTTCTACAATGTTTGTATTACAGAAAAAGGTGCTAAGAACTAAAAAATCTCGTGGAAGTGAGAAAGATGTGGGGGAATATACAATTAGGCAGAAACAAAATTTTGAGCATTCAGATCGAAAACCTATGTTGTTAGCACCTATATTACCTGTTTATTTTCATAATTCATTATGATTGTAAATATATAAATAAATAAATAAAATTTTGAGCACAATATTATTTGGGAGAATTTTTTTTAAGCATATAATATTTTTGGGTGCAAAATGCTTCCAAACATATTATATGTTCACATAATAACATATTGTTTTTTGGAAGACAACATTATTGAATTTGGATACAAAAATACAAAATGTTTGGAACTTAGACTACCCAAACATATATTGTTTAGACCAATATGCTTTCAAACATATTATATATTGGAAGAGATCAAACATATAAATGTTTGGGCAATACCCAAAAATGTATATGCTTGAAGCAAAATATGTTTGGGAGTATATGTTACAGAAGCGATTTTTTGTGAGGGTGTATGAAGGACCACTTTCACCTAACACATTCACTATATCATTATGAATTTCTTGTCCCGATAAACGTTTTTTATGTAAATATTTAATGACAGCACGCATTTCAATTTTTCCATTGTAATTTTTTTTTTTTGTTTGTACCGCTCTTTTTGTGCTAGGCTAAGAAGTTTCCGAACTGCCCTCGTAAACAATGTTTTCTTAATTTCAAACAAACTCTAAATCAAGGATGCAAAATCCACCAAATAATGATAAATCAAACACGTTGTTCTTTATTTTAAAGAACATTTGCGGAATTTTAATTAAAAATATTTTTAAAGCAAAGATTTTGTATATGATATTAAGTATCCTAAAATATTAATTGCATAATATTTCGTATTAATTCAATAGTTTTTTTTTCAATACGGTTGCGGTGAAAGTGTTACATGGTCTTCTTCTTCCAAGATATTGATCATTAGTTTATCATTAGTTTGTTGTATAGTGTTATCAGCACTATCACAAAAATTGCTTAGCGCCATAATTTAACACTATTTAATATTCAGCTACAACAAAGTATTATGCAAATTATCACCACATTGACACATTCACTTGAAAATTGTAATTATCACAATTGCTTGAGATTGACTATGAAATCATAACTAGATTTTAATATATTTTGCACAATGATAGCAGATTCAATCGCATAAGTTAAACTGCTACATGCCATTGATATCCTTGACTTGACAAAGCAAACACATTCAAATAAAATTGTTGTAATTATTACTATTTTCAAAAAAGGTGATACTGATCGAATATAAAAAAGATAATTACAGAAAGAGTAAATATTTCAATTAGTTTATTGAAGTCATTATATATGCTATAATTCTTTTAGAAAAAAGGTCATCCTCCCTGCAAAATAAAAATACATATAACTATATCAACTATAAAAAACGAAATTAGTTCAATGAAATATATGCAGAAAAAACACAAAACAATTACTATGACAAAAGTCCTAATATAATTTGTTTATATACTCAATTCAACTATAAACTGCAATAGCTTTAATGCATGGATCATAATTATTATAGTCTATGTTTTTTTTGTGAATATAGTAAATTATGGTGATTAACTATAAAGCAATATATAACGACAATCACGTAAGGTCAAAGCGATAAACATTGCAATTTTAGATATGTGAACAATTATGAAAATAATTTTATTGATCTATCATAGACGAACTCTATAATGTTGAGGTCAGTAACAAAAACTTTTTTAACTGTTGTTGGGTAAAAACGTTACATCCAACTCCAATGGCCAAGGTTTTTTTTAATCACATAGATAGATTTATATTAGAGATAGATTTAATGCAATAGTAGAAAGTCCGAAAAAACATCACTTTTTTCTTATCTATTAAGCAAATATTTAAGCAAAGAATTACTTACAAATATACTTGTAGACAATAGAAATCATTATTCGAATTCATACTTTTCATAAAAATTTGATTGTAGAAAAAATCAAAAAATCTCGTTTACCCCCATTTTGATGAACTTGTTACGTTAGCTAACGAACTTTTAATCCGTACTAGGGACATATCTGTCATATCGCCTATATATTCCATGTGCCAGTTAAATAAGGACTTAACTGTTGAAAGTTTTTCAGTTACAGTTAACCGAAGAGAAATGTTTCCAATTTACATATTGTTTGCTGACAGTTAAAGCCTAACGGAACTACATGCAAATGCCCGTTATAGTTTTAAAATATTGTTATTACAAAAAACAGAAAAAATATCTTCAAAACATTTCCAATAAAACAACTGATTGAAAATGACAATGTAATTAATTAAAACAAGTATATACAGTAGTAAGTTCAGCCGGGCCGAATCTTAAATACCCACCACCATGAATCAAATATAATAGTTTCCTTTGAAAATGTCAGGGGGGTTTGATGACAGATATTTTCCCAAGCAGATCAGTTCAACCAGTACGCTTCCCACAGATAAATGTAAAGATTTTACCTATGAAGACTAGATCTGATTTTATAAGAACCATTTTTGTTTGAGTTTTAGAGGAATCATAAACATCCCTTGTAAGTGTACAAGAAAATGATGATTGAATGATGAATTTTTAATGGATTCTAACGCTTGTTGGAAACGTTTGACCTCAAATATTTTCAAAAATTCACAATTTTTTCAGATTGGATTCAGCATATTTTTCGACAAAATTTAAATGGTTTGTACCATTTATGAATTCTTACTCTTTTTTTAATCTATTTGAAACAAAAAAAGTTAAAATTACCCATTAAAAGTATGACAAAACCAAGTTATAAAAAATTGAATTAAAATAACTTCATGGGTAGTTAAAATAAAGAACATCATTGGGAGTGCATCTTCGGGAAGTGCTTTTAAAGTTGTGCCTTGGAAGAACTTCCAAATTTTTTTGCTGGGTTGTTATGGGTCTAAAATGGCAGTATATTTTCAATTTGTGGCAAATCGGATAAAAACTACAATTTCTAGAAACCCTAGGAGTTAAATCGGGAGTTCGGTGTAATAGGGGCTATACCAAAACATGGAAGAATACACACAGTATTCAGCACGAAAAAGACTGTTTTTCATATGTTTGGGTGTAAAAATTATATGTTTGGAACTCAAATTTTTTAACACAATATTTTTAAGTGCAAGCATATAATGTTCATAAACTAGCATAACATATTTGGGACATATATGTTATTATGTTAGAACATATAATGATGTTTGGGACATAAAATGTTTGTAAATATAAATGTTTGTAAATATATAAAATGTTTGTAAATATATACTTAGATGCAAACATATATTAATTTGAAAATAGCCTATAAACATATATGCCATAGATATGACATATATGGTATATGCACATTTATCTTTACGAAAATGTGTCTACCAGAACCAAGGCCTCAGTCTATACAACTCAACCTTTCCGTCTGGGCATTTATTAGCTAGCCGAACTTGAAAGGTTACAATAATCTCATACCTGTATGAAATTCGGACTTTTAGTTGAAAAAAGTCGAAAAGTTGATGTTTTTTATTATACGTTTTTATGTTTTTGTATCACAAATTATTTTTTTATTGCGAATATAAACATTTTGATAAAAGTTTGCAATTTTCGAAGAAATTAAAACAAAAACCTCTAACAAAAAAAAGAAAAACGTTTTGTGTACACATTTTTCTTCATTCCGTGTAAATACTCTAAAAGTCCAAATGGTCAAAAAGGCAACACACCGACCCCTGTAAAAGTCGATAAGTTGTCTTTTCCCAAATTTAAACAAGTTACATAGTTGAAAGGTGTACTTTACGAGCTACTGAAAAGACGAAATCTGGAAAATCAACGAAAGACGAACTTTCTCAAAATGTTTAAAAAATAGGGACAATTTTTATGAATAATAAAGTCGCTTTTTCCAACTTTTGAAAAAATCGAAAATCGTATTTACTATTCTGATTACAATCCTTAGTCTTAGATGCGTCATAATTATTTGGTGTTAAAAATTTATTTTGATTTTTTTTTTGCGATGGCTACTCTGGAATTTTTAAGTGACATTGGTTCAGCAATGTATATACGGGTTTCAAAAATAATAGATAAACAAATAAATTTTTGGGCACAGAACTGAATTGGAATACCTTCAGAACTGAGAAAACGACCCACATTTAATAATAGAACAAATAATTATCATTGAACAATTTTTACATAGGTAACAAAAGACTTAAGACACAAACAGCAAAACGAAAAATTTTGCCATTTCATACAATTTAATCACATCATAGCAAAGCGAGGAGAATGGTAAGTTCTTTAATATTTATTATACACAATGTGATAAATTCTATTTAAAATAATTATTACTTGAATAAATATTAAATTTTCAAAATGTCAACTAACATTTATCATAACTTACCTTTGATTTTAGTTTTACTTTTTTATAGTTTTATTTCATTAAAACGAAGCCGGATTAAGGCATATAAAACACACACACTTTTACACTCACATATATTTTATTTTAATTAAATATTGCCAAATTTTTTTATTTATACTACACACAAAAGACAAAAAAATTTTGCAAAACCTTTGGCTAAAGCCCAAAAACTTTTTTCATAGCGAAACTAATTCAACAACAAACGACCACAGTTACAAATTACTCTAAATACAACGAGAGTGGGAGAGGAAAAAACTCTATACAAATACTTGTTTTTTTTTTTTGTACTCTATTTTGTGGAAGTAAAGCTGGAAGTAGTAACTGACAAATGACGACAGGTGGTAATGATTTGATAATTTATAATAAACACAATTTATTTTTTCGTGTGATTTGAAAGATTTGGATTAAATGTAAGGCATAGACTATGATTTATGACGGATTTAGATTTGAACAAAAACACTTTTTTTTGTATAAATTGCGGTTTCGTGTGGAACAAAGGTTTTATGAAAATTTTATTATTATATTTATATATTTTTTATTGTTCAGTTCCCCAAAAATTGTTCGCTCTTTTGTTTATAGTACATATCTTATGAAAGATCCACGCGTAACTGACACTTACAAAAATGTGAAATTGTTTTCTTACTCTTTTTTTTTTCTTTCTCTTTGCGCAATTTTCAAGGCATATACTGCGCATGTGTTCAATTCGTATATAAAAGAGTGTGTCTCAGTTAAAAGAAAAGGCAGTAGAGGGGGGACGAAACAGGGTGTGTCTTTGTTAGTTTCACTTGGGTGCCAAGAAATTGGACAAGAAAAAAACCAAGATACAAAGAAATGAAATGAAACGAAAAGTGATTTTAACAATGAAAGCAACCATATACATCCGCTTTTACAAACTAAAAGAAGTAGAAAAAATATATCGACTGGTATTCACACATTTTCAGGTCAATAAACGAATATGAAAAACTCAAAGCAAAGATGAACTATAATGACTTCATATGAAATTTAAGTTTTGGTTAAATCTTATAGCATTTTCTGATTTCAAATTAAATGCAACCTTTTTTATATCAATTAAAACTTTCTACAGTTCAAATTAAACCTTGTGGAATGCATTCACATTTAAATTAGAATGTTTCGTGTACAAAATTAAAAAACAAAAATCTTAACCTTAAAGGGCAAATGGATTATTGTAATGATGGTAGTTTTTCCAGATAAAATAAACAGTTCCAAACAATAATGAGGAACATATGTATATTTTCTTAAAAATAAGTCTGATTTCCTGTGAAGCATGTCACTATAAAAATACCAACTAATTTCCAAACATTGGATGGATACTGCAAGTTTCTAACTAAACTATACTCTAAATGCCGAGATACTAAATAGTAAATATTTTTCGACAATTTCTATTCTTATTAAAGAAAATTTTCTATTTTGAAGGAAAAAAAGAGTTAGAAATTGCCAAGCTAACTTTAGCGTCATATAAAGTTCAAGATCGACGTATGTTTTGTAAAATTTACAAATTTTAGAAAAATCTTAACTATTTTCTGGGAAATTTGAATTTATTAAAATTGTTTTGTTCTTGTCAGTAAAACTTTTTTCTCTTTTTCAATTCAATTAACAAAATTCCAATATTTTCTGAAAAGGAAAATGTTGGAGAAATTTTAATTTAAAACAAGTATATACGGCCGTAAGTTCGGCCAGACGGAAGCTTATATACCCTCCACCATGGATTGCGCAGAAACTTCTACTGAAGACTGTCATCCACAATCGAATTACTTGGGTTGCGGTAACACTTGCCGATAGCAAGGTATCTTAAAACTTCCTAACACCGTAATATATACCACATAGTCCATACGTGCTATATATTAAACTAAAAAAAGCTGATTAAATACGTATATAATTAAGTTTAAAGTTTCTATAGAAATACAATTTTGACAAAATAAAATTTTGACAACATTTTCTATTGAAGTAAAATTTGGAAAAAATTTTCTATAGAAATAAAATTTGGAAAAAAATTCTATATATATAAAATTTTGATAAAATTTTCTATAGAAATAAAATTTTGACAAAATTTTCTATAGAAATAAAATTTTGACAAAATTTTCTATAGAAATAAAATTTTGACAAAATTTTCTATAAAAATAACATCTTGACAATGTTTTCTATAAAAATAAAATTTTGGTAGATTATTTTTGGCTCTAGTGGCAACCATGATTATTAACCGATATGGACCAATTTTTGTGTGATTGAGGATCGCCTATATATAACTATAGACCAACATGGACCAATTTTGGCATGGTTATTAGCGGCGTTATACTAACACCATGTTGCAAATTTATATACGGTTTATATGGGGGCTATATATAATTATTGACCGATATGGACCAATTCATCCGTGTTTGTTAGAGACCATATTCTAAGACCATGTTTCAAATTTCAACCGGATCGGATGAATTTAGCTCCTCCAAGAGGCTCCGGAGGACAAATCTGGGGATCGACTTATATGGGGCTAAATATAATTATGGATCAATTTTTGCATGGTCATTAGAGAACATATACCAACACCATGTACCAAATTTCAGCCGGATCGGATGAAATTTGGTTCTCTTAGAGGCTCCGCAAGCCAAATCGGGGAATCGGTTTATATGGGGGCTATATGAAATTATGGACCCATATGGACCAATTCTTGCATGGTTGTTAGAGACCATATACTAACACCACGTATCAAATTTCAACCGGATCGGATGAATTTTGCTCCTCTAAGAGGCTCCGGAGGTAAAATCTGGGAATCGGCTTATATGGGGGCTATATATAATTATGGACCGATATGGACCAATTTTGGCATGGTTGTTAGAGACAATATGGTAACACCACGTACCAAATTTCAGTCGGATCGGATGACTTTTGCTCCTCTAAGAGGCTCCGGAGGTTAAATCTGGGGATTGGTTTATATGGGGGCTATATATAATTATGGGTCGATGTGGACCAATTTTTGCATGGTCATTAGAGAACATATACCAACACCATGTACCAAATTTCAGCCGGATCGGATGAAATTTGCTTCTGTTAGAGGCTCCGCAGGCCAAATCGGGGAATCAGTTTATAAGGGGGCTATATGTAATTATGGACCGATATGGACCACTTTTTGCATGGTTGTTAGAGACCATATACTAACACCATGTAAAAAATTTCAGTCGGATCGGATGAAATTTGGTTCTCTTAAAGGTTCCGCAAGCCAAATCGGGGGATCGGTTTATATGGGGGCTATATGTAATTATGGACCGATATGGACCAATTTTTGCATGATTGTTAGAGACAATATACTAACACCATGTACCAAATTTCAGCCGGATCGGATGAAATTTGCTTCTCTTAGAGCAATCGCAAGCCAAATTTGGGGGTCCGTTTATATGGGGGCTATACGTAAAAGTGGACCGATATGGACCAATTTTTGCATGGTTGTTAGAAACCATATACTAACACCATGTACCAAATTTCAGCCGGATCGGATGAAACTTGCTTCTTTTAGAGCAATCGCAAGCCATATTTGGGGGTCCGTTTATATGGGGGCTATACGTAAAAGTGGACCGATATGGCCCATTTGCAATACCATCCGACCCACATCAATAAAGGGTGATACGGTCGAAATTTGGTCAAGGGAAAACGCGTGTAAATCGGTGAAATCGTTTATTTAAAAAATCAAATTAAATTTCTTTTTCAAAATCAATTAACTTGGGAACCACCTGCACGTTGTTGGCGGCGTACCACTCCATGGCCTTTTTACCGTAATGGCAAGATGCCAAATCCGGCCAAAACAGTACGGAACAACCATGTTTCTTCAGGAAAGGCAGCAGACGTTTATTCAAATACTCTTTCACGTAAATTTCTTGGTTGACAGTCCCGGAAGCTATGAAAATGCTGCTTTTCAAGCCACAGGTACAGATGGCTTCCCAAACCAGATATTTCTTTGCGAACTTTGACAGTTTTATGTGCTTGAAAATATCTGCTACCTTTCCCCTTCCTTTTGCCGTATAAAACTCCTGTCCCGGAAGCTGCTTGTAGTCGGCTTTGACGTAAATAGGTTTCGTCGTCCATTACCACGCAGTCAAACTTCGTCAGCATCGTCGTGTACAGCCTCCGGGATCGCGCTTTGGCCGTCGTATTTTGTTTATCATCGCGATTTGGAGTCACTACCTTCTTGTAAGTCGATATTCCGGCTCGTTTTTTTGGCTCGATGCACGGTTGTAGACGATACACCCAGCTTATTTGCGGCATCTCGGAGAGAGTGGTTAGGGTTTCGCTTGAAACTATCGGCAACTCTCTTTGTCGTCTCAGCGGCTTCCGGTTTTCGATTTCCCCCCGATCCAGACTTCCTGGCTGTCGACAAACGTTCCCCAAACACTTTAATTACATTTGTAACGGTTGATTTGGCAACTTTTAGCGATTTTGCCAGCTTTGCGTGCGAGTAGCTCGGATTTTCGCGATGCGCGAGCAAAATTTTGATACGCTGCTCTTTGCTTGCTTGGACGGCATTTTGACAACTGAAGAGCGAATTCCAAAATGAAAATAGGAGCAACATTCTACACACACACACACCTTCAAAATGAGGGGTGTTCAGGTTATTTAAATGCAAAATTGAAAGAAATACGTCAAGTTTATATTGACCAAATTTTGACCGTATCACCCTTTAAATCGATTCTAGCAAAATTGCGTATTTTTGAAAATATTTGAGATCTAACATTTCAGCCAAGAATTAGAATGCATAAAAAATTATAAAAAATATTTATTTGGCAAAACATTACAAAATTATTTAATTCACATCCAAAATACTGAATTAAAAAGTGATACCAATTCAGTTCAACAGCTGTTGAAATGGTGGACATCCGTCCTATGACAGGGCCATGTTAAATTCGCTCCTGCGCCAATTTTTCACCACTACCAGATCCAAAAAGAACATTTTCAGTTCATTTTTGGCGGCGCTTTTTTTGCTGGGTTACATCGACTTACTAGATGAAAGATTAATGATACCTATCATTAAATATTAATAACGAGGCATGGAAAGAAACTCTTCATGGTACCATATATTTCAATCTTTTCCTTTAAGATGTCTCATTTCGCTACTGTCATATCAAATATCTTTTATGTCAAAACACTTAAATTTATTACGTTTCCCTTGTATTGCATATTTCAACACCATAGTGGCACGCAAAATATTTTGATAGTTGTGGATGATTACATATTTGCGTTATAAATGTTATATTTACCCCTATTTTCATGAAGCTCCGTTAGTGCTACGTTAGCTAATTAACTTTTAAACCGTACTATGTACATATCTGTTATCTTGCCTATATATTCCATATGCCAGCTAGGAACTTAACTGCTAGAAATTGTTCATTAAAGTTAATCGGAGAGAAGATATTTCGATTTTACTTTCTGTTAACTGGGAGTTAAAGTCTAACGGAGATACATGAAAATGGCCGTTAGTAAAATGAAAAAAAAAATACATCATAAAAATATGAAGAAAAAAAATTAGTGTCAATAAATTTTATTTAATTGATTTCAAAAAATCGGAGGGAATCAAATGTAATAAATGGAAAATATATAATATTAGTTTTTGTGATTTATGCCGCAGTTTTATTATTTATAAATATAATACAATAAAAACGTCATATTTCTAATAGCCAAAGCAAATTAGCGAATATAAATTTGCACACACTTGATAGCAGATGGGTCAATTTTAAACTCAGCAATATTATCAAAAATTCAGTAATTAATTAATTAAACCAAATTTGGAAATTTAAAACAATGAGTACTATTTCAACTAATCATATCCTGATAGTAGTCATATATTTGCATAATAAATTATGTATTAGCACTTTTGGGACTAACCGACTTAATGCAATGACAAAAACTATTGTGTATGGGAACATTTATTTAGTATGGCATAAACAATTAAGTTTTTTTTTGCAATCAATCATCTTCGTTATTCTTACATATACACTTAGCCAGTATTACCTTGTACTCATAGAAAATTTGCAAAATAACAATGAAAAAGCTTAGTCAAACTTTAAATAACATCGGTAATTGATTTATTAAAAAAACGTGTAAACTTAACAAGGGCATTGTGACCGCGAATAGAAATATGTGTGGGAAAACAAAAGACTTAAGAGACAAACTTTAACACTTCCCTAACAAATTAATGAACTGCAGTGTTCTATGATTGACGGTAAATTTTCTGTAAACTAATGACTTATATTAAATGAGAAAATTACTTTATTGGCATGTACACTAGAGGTCAAATGGCAATAGGCAAACTAAATTTTAGACAAAAAAAAGTTTGTTTCTCATTTGCTTTTAGTTGTAAGGAACTTTATTTGGTAGAAAAGTATATACATTTTGTAATAAACGTTTATTCTTTGACAGAATGTAAAAACAATTTCATAAAGGCTAACTCAAAAAAAAAACAAGTATATACGGCCGTAAGTTCGGCCAGGCCGAAGCTTATGTACCCTCCATCATGGATTGCGTAGAAACTTCATCTAAACACTGCCATCCACAATCGAATTACTTAAGTTGCGGTAACGCTTGCCGATGGCAAGGTATCTTAAAACCTCCTAACACCATCTTCTAAATTGTATGTAAGTCCATACGTGGTATATATTAAATCAAAAAAGATCGATGCAATACGTATATAATTCAGTTTGACAAAGTAGACATCAAATTTTGACAAAATTTTCTACAGAAATAAAATTTTAACAAAATTTTCTATAGAAATAAAATTTTCACAAAATTTTCTATAGAAATAAAAATTTAGACAAAATTTTCTATAGAAAGAAAATTTTGACAAAAATTTCTACAGAAATGAAATTTTAACAAAATTTTCTATAGAAATAAACTTTTGACAAAATTTTCTATAGAAATAAAATCTTGTTAAATTATTTTTGGCTCGAGTGGCAACCATGATTATGAACCGAATAAAATTTGAACAAAATTTTCGATAGAAATAAAATGTTGACAAAATTTTCTATAGAAATAAAATTTTGACAATGATAAAAATTTTATTATGAACCGAATAAAATTTTAACAAAATTTTCTCTAGAAATAAAATCTTGACAGAATTTTCTATAGAAATAAAATTTTGACAAAATTTTCTATAGAAATAAAATTTTGGTAGATTATTTTTGGATCTAGTGGCAACCATGATTATGAACCGATATGGACCAATTTTTGTGTGATTGGACCAATTTTGGTATGGTTGTTAGCGACCGGATCCGGAGGTCAAATCTGGAGAATGTTTTATATGGGGGCTATATATAATTATGGACCGATATGGACCAATTCTGGCACGGTTGTTAAAGATCATATACTAACACCATGTTCCAAATTACAACCGGATTGGATGAAATTTGCTTCTCTTGGAGACTTCGCAAGCCAAATCTGGGGATCGGTTTATACGGGGGCTATATATAATTATGAACCGATGTGGACCAATTTTTGCATGGTTGTTAGAGACCATATACCAACATCATGTACCAAATTTCAGCCGTATCGGATGAAGTATGCTTCTCTTAGAGGCTCCACAAACCAAATCCGGGGATCGGTTTATATGGGGGCTATATATAATTATGGACCGATGTGAACCAATTTTTGCATGATTGTAAGAGACCATATACCAACACCATGTACCAAATTTCAGCCGGATCGGATGAAATATGCTTCTCTTAGAGGCTCCACAAACCAAATCTGTGGATCGGTTTATATGGGGGCTATATATAATTAAGGACCGATATGGACCAATTTTTGCATTGTTGTTAGAGACCATATACCAACATCATGTACCAAATTTCAGCCGTATCGGATGAAATATGCTTCTCTTAGAGGCTCCACAAACCAAATCTGGGGATCGGTTTATATGGGGGCTATATATAATTATGGACCGATGTGGACCAATTTTTGCATGATTGTTAGAGACCATATACCAACACCATGTACTAAATTTCAGCCGGATCGGATGAAATATGCTTCTCTTAGAGGCTCCACAAACCAAATCTGGGGATCGGTTTATATGGGGGCTATATATAATTAAGGACCGATATGGACCAATTTTTGCATGGTTGTTAGAGACCATATACCAACACCATATACCAAATTTCAGCCGGATCGGATGAAAAATGCTTCTGTTAGAGGCTCCACAAGCCAAATCTGAGGGTCCCTTTATATGGGAGCTATACGTAAAAGTGGACCGATATGGCCCATTTTCAATACCATCGGACCTACATCGATAACAACTACTTGTGCCAAGTTTCAAGTCGATAGCTTGTTTCGTTCGGAAGTTAGCGTGATTTCAACAGACGGACGGACGGACGGACGGACATGCTTAGATCGACTCAGAATTTCACCACGACCCAGAATATATATACTTTATGGGGTCTTAGAGCAATATTTCGATGTGTTACAAACGGAATGACAAAGTTAATATACCCCCATCCTATGATGGAGGGTATAAAAATATATACAGCAGTAAGTAATCTTATGTACCCTCCACCATGGATTGCGTAGAAAATTCTACTAAAGACGGTCATCCACAATTAAATTACTTGAGTTGCGGCCGATGGCAAGGCATCTTAGAATTTCTTAACATCATCTTCTAAATTGTAAGTTAGTCCATGCGGGATATATAGTAGACAAAAGAAAGGTCGCTTAAATACGTATATGTTCAGTTCTTGACCGGTATATATAGGGAAGAAATAATTACGAACCGATATGCACTTTTGTTCGGTAATTATAGAGCCAGAATTGAAATATGGGGGTCGCTTTATATGGGGGCTACATACAATTATGAAATCGAGTTTACCAAAAATGGCAGATTTTTTACTAATTGGTTGATTGGTGAAATTCTTGATGTTTTGGAAGATTTTGCAAAATATTCCTCTCCAACTATGAAATGCTTCATAAGTTTTTTATGGAAATAGCTTTTTGACAAAATTTTCTACAGAAATAAAATTCTGACAAAATTTTCTATAGAAATAAAATGTTGACTAAATTTTGTATAGAAATTATATTTTGACTAAATTTCGTAAAGACACAGAAAAAAATTTTGACAAAATTTTCTATAGAAATATAAAATGTTGACAACATTTTCTATGGCAATAAAATTTTGGTAGATTATTTTTGGCTCGAGTGGCAATCGTTATTTTTCTGTGATTGGGAATCGGTTTATCTGGGGGCTATATATAACTATAGATCGATACGGGCCAATTTTAGCATGGTTGTTACCGGCCATACACAAGTGAAATGTACCAAGTTTCAACCGGATCGGGTGAATTTTGCTCCTTCAAGAGGTTCCGGAGGTCAAATATGGGGATCGGTTTATATGGGGACTATATAAATTTATGGGCCGATGTGGACCAATTTTTGCATAGTTGTTAGAGACTATATACCAACACCATGTTGCAAATTTCAGCCGGATCGGATGAAATTTGCTTCTCATAGAGGCTCCGCAAACCAAATCTGGGGATCGGTTTATATGGGGGCTATATATAATTATGGACCGATGTGGACCAATTTTTGCTTGGTTGTTAGAGACCATATACTAACAGTATGTACCAAATTTCAGAAGGATCGGATGAAATTTGCTACTCTTAAAGGATCCGCAAGCCAAATTTAGGGGTCCGTTTATATGGGGGCTATACGTAAAAGTGGACCGATATGGTCCATTTGCAATACCATCCGACCTACATCAACAACAGCTACTTGTGCCAAATTTCAAGACGATAGCTTGTTTCGTTCGGAAGTTAGCGTGATTTCAACAGACGGGCGGACGGACATGCTTAGATCGACTCAGAATTACAGATGTGAACGTGAGTAATATTTTTCTCACGCACGATATTGTTTGGTAGGTCTCACGCTCACGCACACTCACGAAAAGAAAACTTGTACTCACGCACGAAAATGTCGTGACTCACGAATAATTTTATGAGTAATTTACCTGAGGGACGTATCTGAAATCATGAGCAACATTAAAATCGAGAGCGTTATTAAACTCTTAACATCTTAGGTGTCACTAAAATTGCAAATGAACTTAACTTCTAAGCGTTATATGTTAGAGAGCGGGATTATTTTCGTGAGCGAAATTCGTTACTCACGCACACTCACGAAGATATTTTTTTCGTGGCTCACGCTCACGTACAACATTTTGGTTTGTTAATCACGCACACTCACGCCGTTGACATGAGCGTGACTCACAACTCACGCGTGAGTCACGCTCATGTCAACGTTCACATATAAGTTATATTTATATGGCATAGCTTGCGGCGCCCACGAGCCGATTGAACAAACTTTATTTAACAGAAACATGCACTTAGTTGGGTACCGTGGAGCAGTGGTAGCTACTAGAGGTGTGCGCGTGACACGAAACTGTCGTGACACGCGTGAATCATGTGACTCGTGAACAAAATCTGAAGAAACTTTCGTGAATGGGACTAAAAATAATATGTCGTGCGTGAGCGTGTGTGAGAAAAAAATCGGTTCGTGAATGTGCGTGAATAAGAAGAGAAAAAATCAAGATTTAATTCTTTCTGATACGATAACTGAATTCTATTTAGCTGTCGAACTATCTCCTATTTATTAATTTCGTTACCTTTCCTCTTTCCCGGTTGGAAAATGTCGTGAGTCTCTTGAATTTGTCGTGAGTCTCGTGAATTTGTCGTGAGTCACGTTAATTGTCGTGAATCGTGCGTGAGCGTGAGTCTTCAAAAGTAGTGAGCGTGCGTGAGTACCGCTTTACATTTCGTGAACGTGCCTGAGTGTGAGTGGCTACCAAACATATCGTGCGTGAGCACGCGTGAGCGTGCGTGAGCGTGCGTGAACAAACATGTTACTTCGTGAATGTGTGTGAGTGTGAATGAAATTTCATTCACGTGAAATTCGACATACCAGCACACCAATGCGAGTGGAGATCGTGTGGAATTGTTATACAATTTGTGATACGTTTGTTTTAGTTTTGTTTTTTTTTTTTTTTTTTTGTCAGTTGGTAGAAGTCTGAGTTGCCAAATGAACCGCGCCCCACAGACAGACAGAACAACAGCCGGCAACACTATTTAGCAACCAGCGCGCGACAACGCGGTTCCTCTCTCCAAATGGCAGTAGCCCCAGGGCTGTGACAAATAATGTAATTTTACACACACAGAAAAGAAATTGTTTGGAAATCAGTTGTACTAACGAAAATTATACACTCAGAATTAAATATCAGTTGTGCTGATCTATTTACTTCAATCACATGCGTTTGTCTGTCTTTAATATCATTTGATTATAATTTCAATAGATTTTCGTTTGTTATTGCAAACAAATGGTTGTAGCAACTAATTGCCTCTCTTTTGAAAATAATTATTTGAATTCCATAGATATGACCTACGAGTACCTTAAATAAATTTCATTTACCCCCATTTTCAGGAAACTCCGTTAGTGCTACGTTAGCTAACGAACTTTCAAACCGTACTATGGACATGTCTGTCATCTTGTCCATATATTCCATATGCCAGTTAGGAACTTAACTACTAAAAAATTTTTCAGTTAAAGTTAACCGGAGAGAAGATATTTCGATTTTACTTTCTGTTAACTGGGAGTTAAAGTCTAACGGAGATACATGAAAATGGCCGTTAGTATTTCTAACTGATATTTGGTATTCTCAGCCGAATGCCGGTTGATGAATTCTCAAATGTCATTTTTATTTTAAAACAAATTATTTACTATCAAAGGAAGGCATATTTTTGTAGGCTTCAAATTGGTTTAAAAAAGAAACGCATATATATTGTATGTAGGATAGGAATGACAATATTAGCTGTGATTTTTAACTTGTCATTGAACCTACCGTTTTGTATCTGGTAATAGCTGTGGACCATTTTTGATGTGATATGATATTGTGGGTAATTTTTGGAATTAGTTTTATAAACTCTAGCAGTGATACCCAACATATACCTCGTAACTTTCTAATTGTATTTCTTAATTTCCCTACGATAGCGACTCATTTTTAAGCTATGCAGCACTATGTACTCTGGTTCTACCTTGGGCAGAAAAATCAACTTTGGTTAACCAGCGATATAGTCCATGATTTTAAGAAGCTACCAAATCTGCACGATCATCATTATCAATTTGTTCACACCACGAATATTCAATTATTGATATCCATAAAAAGGACAATATATTTTTGATGCTGTCGAAGTCAGGTATAAAATGTCCGAGAAAATAAGAGGGCTGCGGCAACCATGATACATGTTCACCGTCAAAAAAAATGTTTGCTCTCAGAATCAGGGTGTGGATACATTTTGATGCAATAAGTAGAGATTCTAGACAAAAAATTGTATCTACTAACCCTCTAATGCCCCAATTTTTCGTCAGCTGATTAAATTTTCAATGTTAACGACACAAAAGCAAGAAAACTAAACAAAAAAATGTATACGGTAAAATTCAGTATATGCTGTACAGCCTCTTGAACAGTTTAAACTAAGTTTTCTTTTTTACTTTACCCATTTTGGTTGTCTTAAGGTGTGTTTTACTAAAAGCTTCCTTATTAAATGAAGCCCGCCTAAAGGCGTGATTGGGCATTAGAGGGCTAATTACATACATTTAGCGTATTTAGATTTATTTGTACCAATATACCTATATGTGAAGTAATTGATTTTAAATATACAACTGTGCATCGATGATTCTAATTAATTTTTTTTTTAGAAATGAACTTCCGTCATGGGGCAGTTTTTATCGATGGTATGGTGAATTCAACCAGCTCGTAGTTTACTCCAGATAGAATTTTGTGAAAGTCATCCAAAATCAGTTGTTGCTCCGGAAAGAATAGATGATGTGCGCCAACTCATATTGCAAAATCGTCTTGTGACCTATCGTCAGATTAAAAAAAAAACTTTAAGCATTAGTGGGACCACCATACGTTCAATATTGCATGAACATTTGACGCTACACAATTTGTCAATCGTTCGAAAACAGGCACATGACGATTAGCCGAAAAAAAATACTTCAAAAACACGTCTATGACTTCATGTACAGCAGTCGACTGTATGGGTGTTTGAAGATGAGCCAAATCAAACAAAAGTTGCTCGCGCACGAAGCACTTCTAAGAAAATTATATCCTGTTTTTTCGAAAAACTGAACATGTCGCAATGGTACCACTAGGACAACGCAAAACTATCAGTTCTGCACCCTCAAAAAAATCGCTTCTGTAACATATGCCTCAAACACATTTTGCTTCAAGCATATACATTTTCAGGATTGGTCCAAACAAAATATTGTTTGTATTGTTAAAAAATATTATGTTTCACCTCAGGCATACACTGGTAGTAAAAAATTTTCATGAAATTTTCTTTGTGTGGATATATTTTTAAGGAGCCAATTGGTTACTTCCATTATTTTACTTGCAGCATACTCTCTAGGTCTCTCTTTCTACACACATATATGTTTATAGACTATTTCGGTTGATGCATTCGGGATGTATGTTTTGGAGATACTTCAATCAATCTTAGGTTAGGTTAGGTGGCAGCCCGATGTATCAGGCTCACTTAGACTATTCAGTCCATTGTGATACCACATTTGGTGAACTTCTCTCTTATCATTGAGTGCTGCCCGATTCCATGTTAAACTCAATGACAAGGGACCTCCTTTTTATAGCCGAGTCCGAACGGCGTTCCACTTTGCAGTGAAAGCACTTAGAGAAGTTTTGAAATCCTCAGAAATGTCACCAGCATTACTGAGGTGGGATAATCCACCGCTAAAAAACTTTTTGGTGTTCGGTCGAAGCAGGAATCGAACCCACGACCTTGTGTATGTAAGGCGGGCATGCTAACCATTGCACCACGGTGGCTCCCGTGTATAGATCTTAATGGGAAGTACCATATTTTGAAAAGTAATAAAACGATTTTCGATTGTTAATATTTGATTTTTTATCTAACCCCGATATATGAAAAGCTGCCCTCGTACATATAAGTATCGACCGACAAGTATGGAAAAATTACTGATCTAATTAAAATGACGTACAAGGTAATCTCTACACCCTCAAAAAAAATCGCTTCTTTAACATATGTTCCAAACATATTTTGCAGGAAGCACATATATTATTGGATACTGCCGAAACATTAATATGTTTGTTTTATGTAAACATATATGTTTGGAAGCGTTTTGAGCCCAAAAATATTATATGCTTGGAAGAATTTTTCCCAAAGACGATTGTGCTCATTCCCTAACATACTCGTAATTTTCACTTCTACGAAATTTTTTAGTTCTTGGCACCTTTTTCTGTAATACAAATAATGTTGAAGAAATTATTCACTTTTATAAATTTTTTAAATTTTACCTTTCGCCTGCACGGAGAATCGAACCGAGGACCACACAGTTTGTAAGCCAACACACTATCCACTGGGCTACGTAGCTGTTATAGTCACCAGTAGATAATTATCGTTATAAGTTATATTTATATAGCATAGTTTGCAGCGCCCACGAGCCCATGCAAACATAACATTATTTAACAGAAACATACATTTGTTTGCCACGTGGAGCAGTGGTTAGCATGTCTGCCTTGCATGCAAAGGGTCGTGGGTTCAATCCCTGCTCCGACCGAAAACTTTGTTTTTTTTTGTATTTAACTTTAAAACTTTAAAATTTGGAAGGAATTCAAAAACTCTCTAACAAAAGAAGAACGTGGAGTCGAATATAAACATACATATATAATTTTATAATACAAACATAAATTTATTTAGGCGTGAACAGTTTTTTTTACTAGCATTTAACACCATCGCTCTAAAATGCCTTTATTATTCTTTAATAATTCATTTGAAAGAAAATAAACTTTTTAAATTGTTTTAGCTGCAAAACTCGAACTTAATGCCCGCTTTTATATTTGAAGGTGTCCGTCAACTCCTCGTGGACTACTTCTTAATAAAGAGGAACTAAACTTTGTTTTTATACATTTTACTGTGTAATTTTTCACTATTTCCTCTTTATTTCACTTTACTCTCCCAACTCTAAAAAGAGTATAGTGCCCTCTCGTTATTTTTATGAAGACCCCTGATTTCTTTTAACGAACCAAGAAAAAAATTGTGCCCATAATAATTGTGCACACATACATAAAATGCTGCTCTCAAGGCGAAAACATATGCTATTTGTTTGTTAAATGACTATTCTCTTGGTTCCGAATGTCTATTCTCTTTATTCAAATTAAATAATATTTAGACTTAAGCATATTCAATTTTTGTCCTTATCATAAAACAGTTTTCCGAAACAACATACAAGCGGTTTCACAGAAATTTTTCTCTTTTGATTCTTTTGCTGTGTTATGTTGATATTTTTCGTCAACTCTCCCGGTTTCCATCTCTATTTCTTTCTCTATACTCTCTCTCTCTCTGTCGCTTGGACTAAAATATCACAACATATGTATGTTTAGTCGAAATTTGTAAATTTATATATGTTTGCATTCACACATACGATTTTTATGAAACATTCATGCCCCAAACATAATATATTCTAACATATTAATATAGATGTCCCAAAGATTTTGTGTTAGTTTAGGAACATTACATGTTTGCACTTAAATATATTGTGTTTTAAAATTGTGCACGAAACACATTTTGTTTATATCGGAACATATGAAAAACATATTTTTCTAACAGTGTACACTCAAAACAAGGGCGGAGCCAACTATATCATACCCTAAACCACCCCTACTGAATTAGTAAACATAAGCATTTGTGGAGTATTATTGGTATAGGTTTTGGGGTACCATTGGTATAGGTTTTGGAGAACATACAGGGGGGTATATATTTATGGGAGTCTTGTCACAATCTGAGCAGAAATGTCTAATATTAGGAGCTATAGTTTATTTTGCACCAAAAGAGTAAGTGTGCCACTAATATTGAGTCCATTATTAAAAAAGAGGAAATCGGTCAATTAGTTGTGGGTAATAATATTTGTAAACATCGTGCAATATTATTATGTAAGAGCTACAAGTCTAAATACGATCAGCTAGTACATCAAATTTTAAATTTGAATAACATAGGTTAATAAATAAGAGTATTATGGCCAAATATGACAAAATGAGCGATATATGGGACCTATATCTAAATCTGAACCAATTTGTATAATATTTTGCAGGTATGATTGATACCATAGAAGGTCACCTTGTGTAAAATTTGAGTACGATCAGTTAATAAATGGTCAAAAATAAAGTTATTAGGGGCAAATTTTTCAAAATCGGGCGATACATATATATGGGAGCTATATCTAAATTTGAACCACTTTCGATGAAATTTTGCACATACAGTTAGTGCTATAGAAGATTACATTTAGCAAACCTTGGTTACGATCGATTGATAAATAAGGGTTTTACGGCCAAATTTGGCAAAATCGGGCGATACATGCATATGGGAGCTATATCTAAATCTGAACCGATTTCGATGAAATTTCGCACATACAGTTAGAGCTATAGAAGATTACATTTAGCCAACTTTGAGTATGATCGGTTGATAAATAAGTGTTTTACGGCAAATTTGACCAAATCGGGCGATACATATATATGGGAGCTATATCTAAATCTAAACCGATTTCGATGAAATTACACACATACAGTTAGAGGTATAGAAGATTACATTTAGCCAACTTTGAGTACTATCGGTTGATAAATAAGGGTTTTACGGCCAAATTTGGTAAAATCGTGCGATACATATATATGGGAGCTATATCTAAATCTGAACCGATTTCGATTCTTTTTAGCACACATTGTCAGTACCATAAAAGATTAGAGTAAGCCAAGTTTGAGAAAGATCGCTTAATAAATAAGGTTTTTATGGCCAAATTTGTGAAAATCGGGAGCTATATCTAAATCTGAACCGATTTCGATGAAATTTTACAGACTTAAAGGGTGATGAAAAAGTTTTCTAAGTGCAAAATTTGATGACGATCGGTTTGTAAAAAAGCGCAACGTGACTCCATTTGTCGAAATCGGGCGATACATATATATGGAAGCTATATCTAAATTTGATCAGATTTCTTCCAAATTCAATATCGTTCGTCCTTGTACCCAAAAAACACCCTGTACCAAATTTCATCCAAATCGGTTAATAATTGCGGCCGGAACCCAGTGAACATAAATACATGGACAGACGGACGGACGGACACCAAGCGCTAGATCGACTCAAGAGGTTATTCAGAGTCGATCGGTATATATTTTATGGGGTCTAAAATCAATATTTCTGGTGGGCACATTTTTGGCCGAGCAAACTTATTATACCCTGACCACTATGTGGTTTAGGGTATAAAAAATAAACCCTCTAAAGCCAATTTAACTTTATTTTAGTTGATGAAAATATTACGTTTGGAGAAAGTTTCCTTTACTCTAATAATTTTGCGAACGTTTGTTAAATGAACTAAGAACGGGAAAAAATTATACACACATGAAGAATAAAGACGTACTAAATTCGTTTTTCTTACAAAATAGTTCTTTATTTCTTTAAATTTGTAAAGTTTACTACAAATGCGCCCATCTTGAACTTCGTATGGGACTAAAGACATACTTGCAATTTTGAACTCCAATTTTTTTGCTTTAAACTATAAAATTTTCTTTAAAAAGTGATAAAAATTAATTATGTCTAATAAATTTTCTTGAATTTATCGATATGCATTTTGTGATATGCGCGTGATGTCAGTGTTTGTAATACTGTTTAGTCAAAAATTTCTACAAAATAATCTAAATTTTCTAAAATTCAACAAAATTCTTCTTCTCGATGGATTCACTCTTTTTTCAGTGTAGCTAAACCATCATGACGTGAAGCATCTAAGCCTTATTATTTCGGATTTATTTACAGCGCCCTTATATATGTACAACACATTTTCATAAGTAGGGCCATATAGATCTTATTCAGTAGGCGAGCTTCTAAGACCTTAACACAATATAATCCACTTTAGAATATCTTAGACATGCAGTTAAATCAGATTTGTAGAAAAATCTCCATCATATCGATTCAGATTTTAGTGTTGGTCCAATTTTCACATATATACGACGACTGTATCATCAAATTATTGTAACTTGTCATCTTCAAATTCAGTACAAAGTTTTTTGTGATACTTTTCACCACATCAAATATTCAGTATTTATGACAAACACAATTGCATTCTAAAAACGCAATTGGAAATACCATGGCAAACTTCTCTTACAGTTGGAATCTCCGAATACTCTGATAAAATCAAAGGTCATTAACAATAATCAATGTTCATTGTGTTAACTATTTATTTTTAAATTCAAGTTTAAATTAATTATTACTAAAGACAACAACATAAACAAACTGTATCTTTGCCTTCTACTTCTTCTTTTAATCATCATAAACTCAAGTTGCATTTGGAGGCAATAAAACTAGACCATAATATGATATAATTGCCACGCAATAGATCACCCCTCAAATACGGAGGAGTAAATGTAATCAACCTAACAGTCAAAACAAGAAAATGAGACCCACGAATATTATGTCATATCTCACCCATGCGTCCATTCATCCATCCAGCCAGTCAGCAAGCTATCCCTCAAAAGTTATACAGGTAGACCTGAAGATAGACTGGCGAAGCTAAAAACTGACTGACAGACCAAGTAAAAAACCAACTGATTTTAAGATAGCCTGTATTATGATGACGATATGGAAGTTAAACCATCTTAAATGCACTTGAAAGGTTAAATAAGCGTAACGACGGATGTGAAATAAACCCCCATAAACAGACAATCAAAACCAAATACTCTAACCTCTATACCCAGAGTCAAATCATAGACAATTGAAATAAGTTTTTTTTTTGTAAACTAAACTACTTTTAATACAACAACGAACCTAACAAAACACTTTATTACATCTTTACAGTATTGTCTACACAAACGATGAGCTTGAAAAGGAAATAAACTTTTATTTGTACAAAAACCAAGAGATAGACATTTCCGGAGGGCTGACAAATGACTGAACGTTTAAACAGTCCATTAAAATGCCAATACTAATAATTGAATGTAATTGAGATTAACAATAATTGGGGTAATATCACATACATAATTTATCTACCACATTATTTAGTTGGAATTTAGTCTAATATCCAATTAAATTTGGCAAAACGAACAGTGGCTAAATATATGCAATGCGCTGAAATTTTTAATCTAACATCAAACATATTGAAAAAGATACTTCGAAATGTTCGAAAGTTTTAATTACCAACTAATATTTACATATTAATTTTATAATTGAAATTATTTTAGTTAATAAATAAATATGCAAATAAAAATAATTAAACATGATAATTAATTTACAAAAAATATTTTTTACACTTTTGTATTAAGCAATAATTAAACAGAATGATACAAGTATGAACTCAATTAAATTATTAAACGACATAGATTTTCGAATGTCCATAAGGGCTATTTTCGTCTAACCCACATCCTCCCAAATTTAAAGTCTACATAGAAACTTACATTAGAAACTTCAATATTTGAACCCACCGAAATATGCCAGGAAGATCTCCCACTTAATCGAATGTGCTTGTCACTATTAGTTTGTTTTATTGATACGTCCCTAGTATAAGATATTTGGGATGAGACCATTCCCGGGAATCGATGGTGTTAGCCTTGGGATCTGTGAATCGAATAATCGATTAGTCGAATTTTGCCATGAAAATCTATACCCAAAAATAGTGAATCTACCGTGAAAGAAAATGTATGTTTATTTTAGAAAATTTTACATACCTGTTTATGGGTGCTTTGTCTCAATCTGACCATAGCTAATACTCAGTGTTGCCAGGGAAAATGTTCGGTTTACCCTACAAGGACGAAAAAGTTCCTACTTTCCCATACATTCCCAAACAATTTTCCCTACAAAACAAAAATGGTTCTAAGTACTTTATTATCTTGAATATGAACGTATATAAACCACGGTTGCCACAGTTGGTAGAATACTACCAAAAATAGTATTTTTTTTTTTGTTAAATCTCTATAGAAATAAAATTTTGGAAAAAGTTTCTATAAACAAAATTTTGTGAGAAATTTTTCAATAGAAATAAAATTTTGAGAAAAAATTCCATAGAAATAAAATTTTGAGAAAATTTTTTATAGAAATAATATTTTGAAAAAAAAATCTATAGAAATACAATTTTGACACAATTTTCTATAGAAATAAAATGATGACAAAATTTTCTACAGGAATAAAGTTATGACAAAAATTCTATAGAAATATTTGTTTGGTAGATTTGTGGTAATCTTCAAATTTTGTTAGATTTTTTTTTGGCACGAGTAGTAACTGTTGTTGCTGAGCCACCAAAATGTAAAAATTATTACAAATTGTGTTGAGTGAAAATGTTCCTACATCCCTACAAGACGCTAAATATTAGAAAACCATACATATAGGTAATTTCCCCTACTTCTAGCAACACTGGCTGTAGTTGATATTGCACCTACGGAGTTAGTATGCCACTAATATTGAGTCCATTATTAAAAAGAGAAAATCGCTCAAGTAGTGTGGGTAATAAATCCAAATTTGTAAAAATCGAGCAATATTCTTATGTAAGAGCTACAAGTACGTATAAATACGATCGGCTAGTGCATCAAAATTTGAAATTTGAGTAACATTGGTTAATAAATAAGAGTATTATGGCCAAATTTGATAAAATGGAGCGATGCATATATATGGAAGCTATATCTAAATCTGAACCAATTTGCATAATATTTTGCGGGTTTGATAAATACCACAAAAGGTTACCTTGTGCAAAATTTGAGTAAGATCAGTTAAGAAATGAGGCCTCTATGGTCAAACATAAGGTTATTAGGGGCGAATTTTTCGAAATCGGGCGATACATATATGGGAGCTATATCTACGTCTGAACCGATTTCAATGAAATTTTGCACATACCGTTAGTACTATAGAGGACTGGATCTTTCCAACTTTGAGTAAGATCGGTTGATAAATAAGGGTTTAATGGCCAAATTTAGAAAAATCGGGCGGTACATATATATGGGAGCTATAGCTAAATCTGAACCGATTTCGATGATTTTTTGCACATATAGTTAGTGCTATAGAAGAATACATTTAGCCAACTTTGAGTAAGATGGGTTGATAAAGAAGGGTTTTATGACCAAATTTAGAAAAATCGAGCTGTACATATATATGCGAGCTATAGCTAAATCTGAACCGATTTGCATGAAATTTTGCAGACTTGAAGGGCGATGAAAAAGATTACTTTTTGCCAAATTTGGTGACGATCCGTTTGAAAAAAAGCGCAACGTGACCCATTTGTCGAAATCGGGCTATACTTATATATGGGATCAATATCTAAATTTGATCCGATTTCTTCCAAATTCAATAAATACATGTGAACAACAAATACATGGGCAGATGGACGGACGGAAATCAAGCGCTAGATCGACTCAGGAGGTGATTCTGAGTCGATCGGTATATATTTTATGGGGTCTAAAACCAATATTTCTGGTAGGCACATTTTTTGGCAGATCAAAGTTATTATACCCTGACCTCTATGTGGTTTAGGGTATAAAAATTGTGAAAATATCTTTAGCGCTGTACGGAGTTCAAGGCAGGTACAATCTGGGCTGCCAAATTCGATTATTTACATTTCGACATTTTGACGTTTTTTTATTTAAAAACAAGTAAGGAAAGTCTAAAGTCGGGCGTGCCGACTATATTATACCCTGCACCACTGTGTAAATCCACATTTTCGATACTATATCAAATCCGTCAAATGTGGTGGGTTTTTGTCCCAAATACATACATTTAAATCTGACTCCATCTGAACAAAATTTATTATCATTAGACTTAAAATTTAAGTCTGCTAATGCCCTGGGATGCTACACTATGTTAGTAAAAAAATATGGAAATCATTTTAATCTGAAACAAAAGTGTATTTATGATTTATCGGTCGATAGATATGTATTAGAAATAAAGGAAAATTTGAGTCACATTTACAAGTTTTCGGCTTAGCAGTGGCGATTTTATAAGGAAAATGGGGGTATTTTGGTCATTTTTGCCCAAACCGGAAAAGCATATATATGGAAGCTATATAGAAATCTGAACCGATTTCAACCAAATTTTACATGCATACTTAGTATTTTAATTCTACTCCCTGTGCGAAATTTCATAAATCGGTCTACAACTTTGACCTCTGTGGTCATATGACGGAAAATCGGGCGAAAGATATATATGGTAGCTATATCTAAATCGGACGGACATGGCTAGGTTGTCGAGACCCACCCTGAGCATTATCGCCAAAGACACCATGTGTCTATCTCGTCTCTTTCGGGGTGTTGCAAACATATGCACTAACTTATAATACCTTGTTCCACGGTGTGGCGCAGGGTATAAAAATTATTTTTGAACCAAAAACACAGTCCATTTGGTTTATATCAAGCACTGTTCTTTTCTGACTTTAAGTCTTTAATAAGACACATTTTACAGTAAAATATAATATAGGAGCATGTAATGTTTAATATCTTTTCCGAATCTTGCGAACATATACAAGGCGGACGTAGCAACCACTGCTCCACGGTGCCCAACTAAATGTATGTTTCTGTTAAATAAAGTTTGTTTAATCGGCTCGTGGGCTCCGCAAGCTATGCTATATAAATATAACTTATATGGATAATTTTCTATTGATGACAATAACAGCTACATAGCTCAGTGGATAGTGAGTTGGCTTACAACTTGCATGGTCCGCGGTTCGATTCTCCGTCCAGGCGAAAGGTAAAAAAAAAATTTAAAAATTTATAAAATCGTATAATTTCTTATACGTTGTTTGTATTACAAAAAAAAGGTGCTAAGAACAAAAAACTTCATGGAAGTGAGAAAGATGTGAGGGAAAATGCAATTAGCCAGAAAAAATTTTTTTTTGAGTTAGCCTTTATGAAATTGTTTTTACATCGTAGAAAAGAAAAACGATTATCACAAAATGTATATACTTTTCTTCCAAATAAACTTCCTTACAGCGAAAAGCAAATGAGAAACGAACTTTGTTTGTCTAAAATTTCGTTTGGGAGGAAAGAATAATTTTTGCTTATATATGCCCCCAGAGTTAGCTGGAAACTTAAACATAAATCAATATAGTCTTATAAGAACCAAAGTGACAGCTCATGCGGAAATTATTTAAAAATTATTTATTGTTATTTATTTATTTATTAAACTTATAGTAAATATAAGAATAATAGAGAAAAATCTAGCATTAGCGACTTAGGCTATCAGCTAATATTTAATAATTTTTGTGCTAATTTCTCCAATCGTTGTTGTTCTAATTTCTCTAAAAGGACAAGGACCCTTTTAAAAAGAAACAAAAAAAATGTATTGCAACAGTTTGAATCCACTGTATATTGTATGTATTGTTTTAACACACATTGAAATGATGTAAAAGTCGATAAGATAGCCATAATCAAAACGAAATATGTGTAACACTTAATATATCATCAATGGGACAATTGAACCTTAAATGAAATATTCAAAATCAAAAGCATAGCAAGTCTAGGGGCTACGCCCTCAATGTCCATTTTCCAATTCATAATCAATCAAGCATATTTGCTATAAAGGTTTGAGGAAATTCATTGAGGGAAATAGTTTAAGACGGAAAATTCATGTGAACGGTTCAAAAGATTCCACTCAACTAAATACACCTAACGAAAATATTAATCAGAAGTGACAGTGAAATACAAACAGAAGAAAATGCGTAAACCTTGCATAGCCATACTATTTTTAACATTGATCATTTGTGCCGATATAATCACATCCGCGCCTATGAAAAAATCCTTGCAAGCCAAACTAAATCCCTATTATCTACAGGCTATGGCAGCCTATAAAAAACTCGAATCGAAATTACCACGAGAAGAATTACGTGCTATAACCACCATTGGAATTTTAAATGGAGCCAAACATGCCGAACAACAAATGGAACGTCATTTAATTGAGGCTGTAACAGATTTGGTCCACAATACAAATATGGATGATAGAAAAAGTATTTTACCTAAAATTGATCGAATCGAAGAACAATTAAATAGAGATCAAAAAGCTTTAGAGATTTTAACAAAATCCATGGATTTAGCAACAAAATCAAAAGATGTAAAAACATTCAATAAAGAAATACAAAATATTGCCGCAGAGTTGAAAAATAAATCAACGCATGATACGGAAGACCTCAATGATGTGAATGTAGGCAAAAAAGTTGCCCAGTTAAGGCGACATATTTTGCAACAAATGAATTTAATGAAACATGTTGTTGATGATAAAATCGACGATACTTTGGATTACCTAATTGATCATGCTGATTCAAATGGCCTTTTGGCAAAAGCCACTAAAATCGTACGAAAACGTAATGCCGATATAGAGGAACCGGCTACAATACGACAAATTAAAGCCACCTCCTCCTCGGAGGTAAGATTGTGAACTATGATTCTTGCAAAGAGTACAATTAAAAAATAATTCATTTTCACCGAAAAGAGGTGAATCCTCTGAAATGTGGACATCCACAGTAGCCTAATTTGTATCCACATTTGGGAGATGTCTAGTTATGCGAAGTTAATTTTAATGTGTTAATATAGCAAACGACAATTGTTTACTTTTGAGAGGTATCTGGGTTTTAGAGTGTTTGAGAAGTTTTACAGTATATGATACCCCAAATTGGAATTTAATTATTGTGTAAGCTCCCTACACGATGATTATAGACCTTAATCACCTCAAACATGTCTCAAGAGCAAAATATTATTTTTGGACGGGGAACATGGAGCATGTTTCCGAAAAACATGTTACATGTTCCTCGTCCAAAAATAACATTTTGTTCTTCAAACATATTTGAGGTGATCATATTCCTTCTCTGGGTGTACGGACGTACCACATATATAAAATACTTAAATTGTGGTATTTTTGATGGTCAAGAGGTTAAACATGCCTCTTGACCATGTTTAACGGCACTTTGGTTCGGCTGGATCATTGGCTCATTCGACAATGATGTTAAATCAACAGTTAAGGGAATGGGATGTATTATCTCCCAAAAGGATGATAACAATTGACGATCGTGATCTTCTCGATACATGCCTACTTCAGGTAGCAACTTTAAACTCAATGTTAAACTTTCATTTTCCCATTTAATGGGAAATTATATGTATATGATGTGCACAAATAGGATGGGGTAGTATTGCCCGACATTTCTCGAAATAAAATTTTCCTGATTGCTTAAAATTGGACGAAAATTATGTTAGGTATAGTGGCAGCTCGATTTTTCAGGCTCACTAAAACTATTCAGTCCATTGTGACACCACAGTGGTGAACTTTTTCTCTCGTCAATGAGTGCTGCCCGATTCTATGTTTAGTTCAATGACAAGATACTTCCTTTTTATAGCCGAAGCTTTGAAACACTCAGAAATGTCACCAGCATTACTCGGAGGGGTATTGCTGGGATTGAAACCATGAGTCGGGCATGCTAACCATTTCACCACGGCGGTTTCTAACTGTCCTTTTGCGCGTTTCACACTAAATCAACACAACTTAACCGAATTACATAAAATCTGCAACAAAAAATATAAGTAGATGTAGGTTTTCGTAAATTCAATATCATGGAGAAAATTGTGATCTCTTGAGGGAAAAGTAAAAAATGAATTTTTTTATACCCACCACCATAGAATGTTGATGGGGTTATAATAAGTTTGTCATTCCGTTTGGAATATATCGAAATATCGATTTCCGACTATATAAAACTTAAACTTGTGTTATGTCTGCAGGCAGGTGAAGTTCGAACAGGGGCAATATCGGTCCAGATTTTGATATAGCCCCATACAAACCGATTTCCCGATTTGATTTAAATTTTTATCCGATATGCCAGAATTTCAAAATTTAGAGGTATTGTGGTGCCGAATATGGTTTGATTCGGTTCTCATATTTGATATAGCCCCCATAAAACCCGATTTAATGATTTGACTTCATGGACTTCTAACACCGCAATTTTTATAAGATTTGCTTGAATTTCAAAATCTAGAGGTATTTTGAGTCCACAAAAAAGTGTACCGAATATGGTGTGTATTGATCCATGTTTTGGTATTTCCATCATTCAGATCGATCTCCCGATTTGACCTCTTAATCGTCTACGAGGGCGATTCGGAAACTTCTTAGCCTATCAATGAATGAGAATAGTTTGTTTTTCAAAAATATTTTTAATTTTCAATATAATCTCCTGAAACTTCAATACACTTAGTCCAACGCTTTTCTAGCAATTCTATCCTTTTATTAAAATAGTTTTCCTCAAGGTCTTCAAAATAGTGGTTTGCAACTGTAATTGCATCTTCATTTGAGGTAAAACGCTTGCCAGCAAGGAATTTTTTTAGATTTGAGAACAAGTAAAAGTCACTGGGAGCTAAATCAGGAGAATAAGATGGGTGGTCAAGCAACTCGTACTTTAATTCGTTGATTTTAGCCCTTGTTAAAACACTCTTGTCTTGATGAAAAAAAATTTTTTTTGTGTTGTAAGCCAGGACGTTTTTATCGAATTTGTACATTTAATTGATCGAAAAGGTTGCAATAGCACCCTGAATTTATTGTTTTACCCTTTTGCAGATAGCCAATCAATGAAATACCTTTGAAGTCCCAAAAAACCGTTGTCATAACCTTACCAGCCGATTTAATTGTTTTTGCCTTCTTTGGGGATTGTTCTTTTGTCTCTGGAGTATAGTGGTGCATCCATGTCTCATCAACAGTTATGAAACGACGCTTAAAATCCATTTTATTTCGCTTAAAACGATCCAAACAAGCTTGAGAAATGTTCATTCCTATGCGTTTCTGATCGACTGTGATGCCCATGATATTAGCAATTTCACGCACTTTTATTCGTCGATCATTTAATACCATATCATGCACTTTGGCTAAAATTTCTGTTGTTGTTGCTGTATTTGGACATCCAATACGTGGTTCATCTTCAATGCTTGTACGACCACGTTTAAATTCAGCAACTCAATTTTTTACTGTTGTCTATGAAGGAGCACTTTTACCTAACACATTCACCATATCATTATGAATTTCTTGTCCCGATAAACCTTTTTTATGTAAATATTTAATTCCGGATGCGTTTTTTTTTTTTGAACATCTGTTTCTATATGAAGGAGTTGCCAGATCGAAACAAAATTTAACATGTGTTCATAACAGAGATGGAAGTTTCCAAAACACTTCAGTTTTTTCTGTTTATACCGCGCCTTTTGTGCTAGGCTAAGAAGTTTCCGAACTACCCTCGTATACATCCCAATTTAATTTTAAAGAAGAGCAAGATATCATTTTAGCCCACATTTAAATCATAAGCTCCAAAATAACTGCCTCGTGAATCAGAACCATCCTATAAAATTGCTTGCAGATAACAAAAAATGGAATCAATTATTTTGAAAACCAAAGTAAAGAAAATTTACCTGAAAGTAAAGAGCAAAATGATCTTAAAGGATGTGGATTTTTATACTGACATTTATTTGTTCGTAAATTGCTTGGTTATACCCTGCGCCACTCTGTGGGACAGGGTATGTTATTATAAGTTAGTGCATATGTTTGCAACACCCAGAACGAGACGAGATAGACACATGGTGTCTTTGGCAAAAATGCTCAGGGTGGGCTCCTGAGTCAATATAGCCATGTCCGTCTGTCTGTGGACACATTTTTGTGACCAAAATCTAGGTCGCAGTTTTAGTCCAATCGAATTTCGCACAGGTATGTGTTTTGGCCCAGAATAGAACCCTATTGATTTTGGAAAAAATCGGTTCAGATTTAGATATAGATCCCATATATATCTTTTGCCTGATATGGACTTATATGGCCCCAGAAGCCAGAGTTTTACCCCAATTTGCTTAAAATTATGCACAAGAAGAACAATTAGTACTATAGCCAAGTGTGCCACATTTTATTGAAATTGGTTCAGATTTAGATATAGCTCCCATATAAATCTTTCGCCCGATGTGGACTTATATGGCCCCAGAAGCCAGAGTTTTACCCTCATTTGCTTAAAATTTTGCGCAAGAAGAACAATTAGTACTATAGTCAAGTGTGCCAAATTGTATTAAAATCGATTCAGATTTAGATATAGCTCCCATATATATCTTTCGCCCGATATGGACAAATATGGTCCCAGAAGTCAGGAGTTTACCCCAATTTCGTTTAAATTATGAACTAGGAGTACAATTAGTAGTGTAGTCAAGTGTGCCAAATTTTATTGAAATCGGTTCAAATTTAGATATAGCTCCCATATATATCGTTCGCCCGATTTACACTCATATGACCACAGTGGCCAATTTTTTACTCCGATTTACTTGAAATTTTGCACAGGGAGTAGAATTAGCATTATAGCTATGCGTGACAAATTTGGTTGAAATCGGTTCAGATTTAGATATAGCTCCCATATATATGTTTTTCTGATTTCGACAAAAATGGTCAAAATACCAACATTTTCCTTGTAAAATCGCCACTGCTTAGTCGAAAAGTTCTAAAAATTACTCTAATTTGCCTAAACTTCTAATACATATATATTGAGCGATAAATCATAAATAAAATTTTGCAAAGATTCCTTAAAATTGCTTCAGATTTAAATGTTTCCATATTTTCCATGTGTTCCACGCCGACTTAAATTATGAGTCTATAGATTTTGTTGAAGTCTATCAAATTCTGTCCAGATCGAGTGATATTTAAATGTATGTATTTGGAACAAACCTTATATATAGCACCCAACACATTTGACGGATGTGATATGGTATCGAAAATTTAGATCTACAAAGTGGTGCAGGGTATAATATAGTCGGCCCCGCCCGACTTTAGACTTTCCTTACTTGTTAATATATCGCAAATAGGGAATGATTCAATGCGATAAATGTAATATGTATTCAACCTTTAATTTTTGAGTCTATTTGATTGAAAACCCTTTATGCGATAAATATTGCAACACAGTAGAGCAAAACGAAAGACTTAAGAAACAAACTTAATTTATTTCCCCTAGGATGACTTTCGCAATAATCTCGTATCAGATGGAAATAGTGACGAAAATGGAAATGACGACGATTCTTTTGAAGATGATGATTTGTTGCTGGCATCAAATGTAAGTACTGAATTTAACCATAAGTTTCTCAAACGCACATGGTGTTTAAATGGAAAGGTTGGGGTATACTAACTTCAAACTTCCTTTGTTAACCTCAAAATCATATCTAACATTGTGCCATACAAAACAAACTGTAAAAATTTATGCAATAAAGACAAATCTACTTTGCTTACCGCAAATCTAAATTGAAATGTAATTTTTTGTCTAAGAAAGAATGTTATTGAAACTAACAGTATTGCTGAGGCTACAGCAGCCATTGAAGTTATGGCCAATACAACAACAATGGCAGCAGAAAACGGGAGCGCCAACATGACTCTGGCAAAGCAGGAAGAAGGTTCACCCGAAATATTAGATAACAGCAGTAGCAATGGAGACCAAGGAGGAGGAGGTGGTGGTGGTTTGGTGGGCATCATAACCAGTTTGAGTGGAGTAAGTGAAATATAGTAGAAATGCCTCCCCTAAAATATTCCATTTAAAATGAATGAATGAAAGACTTAACATTATGACTAAACATTTTCCTAGGGCGAAGGTGGCTCTGATGTGGGGGCATTGATAGGAGCTTTAACGGGAGTCATTTCACAATTGTTTGGAGTAAGTATTAGGCCTCCTAAACGTTTTTAAGTATATAAGCATTGTATGTTTTCCATTTATTCGCAACAGCCTGGTGGTTTGGATATTGAAAGCCTTTTAAGTTCAGCAACTTCCTTAATTTCGGGTTTATTAGCGGTATGAAAAATGTCAACAGTGAAATTTGTTTGAATATATGAAGTAAAAGGAAATCATCTTCAACTTTTATAGGGCAACAGAAATTTTGGCACAGTCCTGGGTATATATGTAGGCACAGCGCTGGATGGTCTATCCGGCGGAGGAGGAGCTGTACGTATTAGCCAAATTAAAACAAAAATAATAAAATAATTTATTTTTTGTTTCTTATAGATAAACAATGGACAATTCATAGGCAACTTCCTGGGCACAGTGGTGGCTTCATTGAGTGCAGTATATACATTTTTTTTTTTCATTCTTATTTCTCATAAAAATTTGTTACTACTAATCCTTTAGCTTTAAACTAATACCTTAAACCCCACCTTTCTTGATCCATTTATCCATTGAAATTATACACTTCTTGTATGAGAAATTCTAAAAATGTGTTCATATCTTTTTTAGGATCCTGAAGATGACGATGAACCCCCTAAGCCTTTAATATTCCTTCAGAATGTTGTCAGCAGTTTTATGGAGGCAAAAAATCGTAAAGGCTCCGGTGAGGAATCATCCGAACGTAAGGACAAAGACAAACCCAGTAATGATAAAGGTGGATCCGATTCATCAGCCTTTATCAAACATATTGCCTCTCATATTGTGGGTAGTGTTGTAAGTTTAATTCTAAATGCATCTTTAGGTGCATCGGGAGGTGCCTCGGGCGCTTCCCATTCTCTGTTTGCCGGAAGTTCTGGAGGTCACAAACCAGCGGGGAATGGTGGGGGTGGCAAGTAGGCATAGTTGATAAATAATTTAGTTTGTACTATAATAGTTTCACTTTTTTTACAATATTTTTTATACAAAAAATAAATTTTATAAAATATTACAAATGCTTAATTTAATCAAGATCACAAAATTCAAAGAAATAGATTTAATGGGAGGCATAAGGGTTTTTCATCACACAAAATTATATGTGATGTGATAGTCAATCAACTATAAAACTATCCAGAAAAATTGCAATGTTTGCAAAAGTCTACTTCAACCGCCTTTCCCACTTCGTAGAAATATATCTTTTCGACTTTCGAGTCTTAGTTATGGATCAATTAAAAACTTTACCTAATTTTAATCGGTAATCAAAAATGTGATTAAATTCCAACCAGTATAGCTTTGACAAATACAGAATTTACTAAGACCACGTAGAGTTACTTTACGCACTGAAAAAAATATTGACCTAATGAGGAAGATTATGCAACTTAAATTTTGGGACTCAAAATTTACACAACGCTAAGGACAAAATTATTTAAAACAATGACATTTTAATTAAGAGAAAGTTTATAATCCTTGCTTCAAAAATGGTTTTCATTATATTTAGGACACAAATCTTGAAATTCTGCATCTCTCTGCTGAAGTTGTAGATCCTTGAAGTAAGGCAAATTTTACTTAAAATAAAGAAAACCATTTTTAATTTAAAGAAATCGTCTTTAACTCAACTGACATATTGAATTTTTAAATTTAAGATAAAAACGCTCAAATATAGGCTAAGACTTATTTTAAGGATTTGCATCTTTAGTTTAGAGTTTTTTTAGCATTAAGAAAACAGTTTTTACTTTGAAGTACGTGGTATAATTTGGATTTTGAAATTGGAATTTCTTTGTACATAAATACCTTTATTAATATATCGCAAAAAGAAAATAAAAACTCGATGAAAAAGAAAATAAAAACTCGATGAACTCATTTAAAGCCAGGGAGGTTCGTAAAAAATGTCTTTATTTTAAAGAAGCGGCATCGTTGGCTCGGAATCAATACCAAAATCCTTAAGGGAAGGTCAAAATCTTTGGATCCAAGTAGACTTTTTTTTGAGTGCGATACATTTTAATACCATCGTTTAATAAATGAGGGTACTGTGTGGAGCATTATACACAAAACAAAAAAAAAAAACAGTGGCTATCGAGGTCAAGAAGACATTCCGAATATTATCGGCCACAGACAATGGACCAACAGGAATCGCACTCACCACGCGTCAACCAAGAATGACAGAGGAGAAACGGAGGTTTCTCGCTACATTTCTACCACTCGATGGCCACCAAAATTTCATGATTTCAAATCGTTGGTGGTTTGCTCTTGGAGCACGAAGGTATCAATCATCTCAAGACGGCGCATCTCCGAGCCCAAATACCGCAGAGCTATTTTCGTGTTGCGTGCGATGATTTTGTGAGCCTTTTGAAGGCCATAATTCGTGCCAAAGATAGCCAATTCAATATCAGCCACCCTGTATGTGTTAATTTTTCAAAATTTTTTTCTATAGAAAATTTTGTCAAAATTTTATTCCTATAGAAAATTTTGTCAACATTTTATTCCTAGAACATATTTTGTCAAAATTTTATTCTTGGAGAAAATTTTGTCAAAATTTTATTCTTAGGGAAAATTTTGGTAAAATTTTATATCTAGACAAAAATCTACCAAAACATCACGAATTCTACCAATAATATGACCTAAAAGGAGGATTCTCATTTTTAAAGATGTTGACTTAATATTGACTTTATAGAAAATTTAGTTAAAATTTTATTTTTATTCAAAAATTTGTCAAAATTTCATTTCAATAGAGAATTTTTTTCTATAGGAAATTTTATCAAAATTTTATTCCTATAGAAAATTTTGTCAACATTTATTCCTCTAGAAAACTTTTTCAGTAGTTTATTCCTAGAGAAAATTTTGTCAAAAACTTTTTTTTCAAAATTTTTTTTTTAGAAAAAATTTTATTCTTACACAAAATTTTTTCAAAATTTTATTCTTAGACAAAATTTTATCAAAATCTTATTCTCAGACAAAATTTTGTCAAAATCTTATTCTTAGCTAATATTTTGTCAACATTTTATTTTTATAGAAAATTTTGTCAAAATTTTATTCTTATAGGAAATGTTGTCAAGGCCGGTATGCACCTCTAGCGAAAAATTTCATTCCCATAAGAAATGCATTGCTATTTATGCTAACGAAATTTTCGGTAGCGTTTAATTTCGTAAGCTGGTACGCACCTCTAATGAAAATAACAGGGTTGTCAAAAGCATATTTTGGCAGCAAACATTTAATTTATTACAATCATTGTGTGCGTAAAAGTTTTAAAAGGTCTGTAAATAATAAACAATTTATTTGAGGAATATTTGGAACATATATTAACAATTTTTAAAAGCGATTAGCTGGTTTAAAATTTGTGTACACAGCCCTGTTTTTTTTTTTTTTTTGTTGTAGACTTAAATAAATTTTTGCTACCGAAAATTTCGCTAGAGGTGCATACCGGCCTTTAAAGAAAATTTTGTCAAAATTTTATTCTTAGACTAAATTTTGTCAAAATTTGTGAAGTATCTCTTAGATGGCGAGGAATAGTTTGCAAAATATACCAACACATCAAGAATTCTACCAATCTAGCACACAGTAAAAAATCTACCATTTTTGGTAGAATTCTACCAACTGTGGTAGAATACATATCACTTGAATTATAAATGTGTCGTTTTAAATATTTTTAACTCGCACCAACAAGGGAAAAATGCTATTTCTACAAAATGGGAGAACTTGACCGCAAAGGACTTAGATAATATGACCTAAAAGCAGTGTTGCCAGGTTGGGGGTTTTCTCCCCAAATTTAGGGGTTTTTTACACGTTGAGGGGGATTTTTAGGGGTAACATTTATTTGGGGGGATTTTTGGGGGTAAAAAAATATCTTAGATCTTATAAAGTGGAGCAATTCTCAACAAAATTTGGAACAATTCTGGCTTGAATTTTGAGAAAAAAATAAAGGAAGTCAACCCATGTTCCTAAATACAAGCAAGTATGCAATGACATTCTTTTTTAAACGCATCTGTTAGAGGGGCCTTTTTAATATTTGATACAATTAAAAACAAGGTTAGGTTAGGTGGCAGCCCGATGTATCAGGCACACTTAGACTATTCAGTCCATTGTGATACCACACTGGTGAACTTCTCTCGTTTCACTGCCCGATTCCATGTTAAGCTCAATGTAAAGGGACCTCCTTTTTATAGCCGAGTCTGAACGGCGTTCCACATTGCAGTGCAACCACCTAGAGAAGCTTTGAAACCCTCAGAAATGTCATCAGCATTACTGAGGTGGGATAATCCACCGCTGAAAAACTTTTTGGTGTTCGGTCGAAGCAGGAATCGAACGCGAATTTGTGACAAGTGGTGTAATGATTTTATCTCATGATTTGTATTTACTTCAAAAGAAAATTTTTAGCATAAAAAAAACTTATTTTGTCTAAAATGTTGTTCCTCAGAAAAAAACTTCTTTCAGTTTATATATTTGTGTTAAATTTAATTTTTCAAGTGTATCACTACAGGATTTTTAACGAAATTTTGGGCCTCTTTTTGTATTATTTACATACTTAAAATTTTTGGGGGTTTTTGAAAAAAGTCTAGACCAATTTAGAGGTTTTTTCTCAAGATTTGGGGGGAAGAATCAAAAATTACCTGGCAACACTGCCTAAAAGGAGGATTCTCATTTTTAAAGATGTTGACTTAATATTGACTTTATAGAAAATTTAGATAAAATTTTATTTTTATTCAAAAATTTGTCAAAATTTGATTTCAATAGAGAATTTTGTCAAAATTTATTCCTATAGAAAATTTTTTCAGTAGTTTATTCCTAGAGAAAATTTTGTCAAAATTTTATTTCTAGAAAAATTTTTTGTCAAAATTTTATTCTTAGAGAAAATTTTGTCAAAATTTTATTCCTATAGAAAATTTTGTCAAGATTTTATTCTTAGACAAAATTTTGTCAAAATTTTATTCCTAGAGAAAATTTTGTCAAAATTTTATTCTTAGACAAAATTGTGTCAAAATTTTATTCTTAGACAAAATTGTGTCCAAGTTTTATTCCATTGGAACATTTTGTCAAAATTTTATTCCTAGAGAAAATTTTGTCAAAATATTATTCTTTGACAAAATTTTGTCCAAATTTTATTCCTATTGTTAAGGGTTTTGGGGAATTTAAACCCTTTGTTAATATCAAAACTTAGACAGTTTTATAAACGACCTAAATTTTAGTGAATGTCACAATATCTGGAAAAGATATTTTCAAGCTTAGTGGAAATTTCCGTGTCCGAGGTGACACTTGATTCTAAATCGATTTTATATAAAATCTGTGATGAAACACAGATCAACAAATCCACTGGAATGTGGGGAAAGAGTTGAGCCACGGGATTGTGGGATATTACCTTTTTGTGCAACCAAAAAATATAAAAAATGCTCCTTTTCAGAATCAACTTACATATGTATTGGTTTTATTTAATGTAGCAGGGGGACGATGTGGTTTGGTTAACTGCTGAGACTAAAAAGAGATCTCAATCTATGTCGTTATTTGACAGGCCAACTCGCTGGACTATAAAATTGGGTAACAAATGAGTAAAAAGAGACCGCCACATTTAACATCTGTCCGACAATAGAAGGAGAAAGACTATATTCTAGTGGATAATTTGCAGATACAGAATGATTCAAATTCATAAAATTCTTAATAATATCTAATATATACAAAATCCATAAAATTACAAATTCATAAAATTACAAAATTCATAAAATTACAAAATTCATAAAATTACAAAATTCATAAAATTACAAAATTCATAAAATTACAAAATTCATAAAATTACAAAATTCATAAAATTACAAAATTCATAAAAATTAAATGCAAAATTGGAAATTAAAAAATTATGAAAACTAATTTAGAAAGTTTACCAAAATTAAATAAAATATTCAAAAAAGGTTTTAATTGCAGTAACCACCTATAGAACATTTTGTCAAAATTTTATTCCTAGAGAAAATTTTGTCAAAATTTTATTCTTTGACAAAATTTTGTCAAAATCTTATTCTTAGACAAAATTTTGTCCAAATTTTATTCCTATAGAACATTTTGTCAAAATTTTATTCCTAGAGAAAATTTTGTCCAAATATTATTCTTAGACAAAGTTTTGTCAACATTTTATTACTATAGAGAATTTTGTCATAATTTTATTCCTATAGAACATTTTGTCAAAATTTTATTCCTATAGAAAACTTTGTCAAAATTTTATTCCTATAGAACATTTTGTCAAAATTTTATTCTTACCGAAAATTTTGTCATAATTTTATTCTTAGAGAAAATTTTGTCAAAATTTTATTCTTAGACAAAATTTTGTGAAGTATCTCTAACGGGGTTAGGAGTATTTTGCAAAATCTACGAAAACGTCAAGACTTCTATTGATCTACCAAACAGTAAAACATCTACAATTTTTTATAGAATTCTACTGTGGCAACCTTTATAATTTTTTCATGATGTGTGACATTGAGTACACATTAAAGCTTTGACATAAAAAGGACACTATCTTGAAAAATAAATCGTCAATTTTCCATTTTTTTACTTCTTTTGCAGACTAAGTAATTATCTAACCACCCTCGTATATGTTTATATTTCTTATTATCAGCGTTGCCAATTTAGCTTTTTTCCCGCTAGATTTGGCTTTTTTTGAAGACGTTTAGCGGGAAAAAAATGCATTTAGCTTTTAGCTTTTTTTCTGGCTTTTTTTCATGACCCTTTTAGCTATTTTTGGCTTTTTTTATTTTCGACATGTTCCTATTGAAATATGGATAAAACTTCGTTTTTATCTAAGCCTTGCTGCCCGAATAAGGGTTTTCACATGCTTCAAATCTCAATTGAAACATTAATAATTATTCCAGCCATTATGCGGGCATTTTGCAGCAAATACACCTTGTTGTAAAGTTCTTGCCTCGTATTCATAAAAGTTATCGTAAACTTTAAATCTACTATTACCATACAAATTCCTTATATAAACGTCAGTAAATTATTACGAATATTAGCATTTGGCTCGTTTACCCTTTTCATGTTATTATAATATTCTAAAGTTATTATGATATTACTACATTAACATAGTAGATGTGAATTGATTTGTACACTGTAAAAATATTGCCGTGAGGCCAAAGATTTCATGTCCTTAAAATACGAACGCGAATTTTGGTTATAATAGCATTTGTGAATTTCTCTTATATAAACTGTTTTCCTTGTCCAAAAGCCGATAAAGTCGTTTTTGTCCTTATAGTTAAGTGATTCAACTTAAAAATGGATATCTTTTCATGAAAGAAGGCTAGGGTCAATTCTAAAAATTCTTAAAATTAATAGTCTTTAAATTTGTGGAGTTTTTGAATCTTGACCACAAACCAAAATAACGTTCAAAAATAGAAGAGGTTTTCAACATTTTATTTTAAAAACTTATGCATAGAATAATTTCTACTTAAAGTCGAGTCTGAATTTGAAAATTTAAGTTTTCGTTAGCACGTTTTTAAAGCACTGTGATAGCTCATGAAGAAAAAGCTGAGAAAACGAATAAATTCAAATTTGACTCGGAATCAATACAAAAATCATTAGTGTACAAAATCTTTGGAACCGAACATAGAAATAATTAAGGAAATAAAGTTTTTGAATGTGGTATTATTTTTTTTTTTAACACCAAAAAATGCAATAAAAAATTCGTAGTGGGATGGGATGGATTTACAGTTACGAAAATTGGACAACAATAGGTTTTGGGAAATTTTCGGATAAAAGTTACTCATTATAAACTTGCAAGACAGTTAGAATGGGTTTTATTCTCTTGGGTAAAATTAGGAGAAGTGTACACGTTCACGAATTTATCATTAATTCAGTTAAAACGAAATATATAGATATTTTCTAATGCAGTTCTATGTGACATTTTCTAATGCAGTTCTATGTGACATGATTAACCAACTGACAATTGCAAGTTCACTGGGAAAAATGTTTTTACAAGGAAATATAAACGAAGGATTTCCAGTAAAAATTTGTGATAGTAATCAAAATGTATCGAGTACACCAACAGAGCTAATATGACTTAGATTTTCTTAAAGTCTCACAGAAATGGAATTAAATTGAATACAATTAAAATAATATGCATTTTAATTGAAATAAAGCCTTTAAGTTTGTTAAATTTCAATCAAAAATGTGACTTTTGATACAAAAAAATTTAGCTTTTTTTCTAGCTATTTTTTTAAATTTTTTAGCTTTTTTTGGCTAGTTTTTTAGACAAATCTAGCGGTTTTTGGTGAAACAATTCTGGCAACGCTGCTTATTATATACAACTGTATCCGTTTTTTTTATATTTTCCGTATTTATATAAAAAATTCCTCCAAACTCAAACGAACATGAAATATATGGACAACCGAATGGGCAGTCAGGACTAAATTGGTTCAGGTGTAGGGATTGTAATGAGAATCAAAAAGTAGATTTTGCTAAATTTTTCAAAACTTGTAAATGTCGACTTTTCTATATAAATATCAATTGATACTATTATAATTATAACCTATTGTATACACCTATTGTCAGTGACGCCGATAGATTTCTTACAAACTGTGTGGTAAAACAAGTTTGTGTCTTAAATCTTTTGTTCGATTTATTTTATTTACACTAAGCAGCTAAACAATGACCACTGGGCGGTGTATAACTAATGTTTGTTATGCATTGAATGTTACAAACCACATAACTATATACGAAAGATTAATATAATTAGAATTGGTTAATTCTATCAGATCTTTTAGATATTCTATGGATCTAGTATTATAGTACACATACACATATTTAAATTCCAGTTAAACTTCATATCAAAATAAATATTTATGTTGTCAAATTAAAATTTTCTTGAAAACAATACAAATTAAAATAAAAACCTTGTTTACATAAATGGCAAGTAAGTTTATGAACTCCATGTAGTATACAGTAGCAAGAATTGTTTAATGTATTGTTTGTTGTTGATTTCTGTTGAAGAAACTTTATGTTGGGCAAAACTTGATTGAAAATTACAAACTAAAATTTAAACTTTTCCATACATTGCATATTACACAATTATTTCAATAAAGTAATTTAAAACAGCACTGCCTTGCAAGGTATTATAAGTTCGTGGATGTCTATGCAACGTCCAAAGGATTAATTTATAATGATGTTTATGAATCGTGCCAAGTTGGTAAATTTTTATTTATCTTCTTTTGATTAAATTTGTCCTTAATATTGTGTAAATTACGTACTTTACAATTTAAATCCAAACTATGAAAACTCCAAACAAGAGTACGTTCAAAGTCAAAGTCATGGAAGACTCCAACTACAAAAAATATATTTAAAGTGCGGGTAATTATCGTTTAGACTCGACAAAGATAAAAAACTCCTAGGGTGTCCAAGCATGTCTTTATTAGAATTTCTAAAATGCCATTTAAAGATTATTTAAAGATTTCTTAATTTCCGGAATATATTGGATCATAGAAAAGGAACTCGAATTTCATCTTCTTCATGTCTTATTTTTCCCACATCAAAGCGTATTACTTAGTTATATTTTTAGCTAAATTTTAAGTGCCACGTTCATTTAGCTCAGGCCGAACGATGAGCATTTTTCTCGTTTCGAGAATATATCATATTCTTATTAGATATGTTACCCTACTCATTCGCATTCGGTTCAAACCAATGTTCGCAATATTTGCATTCTTATATTTAAATGATTTGCTATAATTCATATTCAGAAAAAGAATGACTTGTGAATATAGCTTTTGTAGCAAAACCATTAGCAATTATTTAAAAATTGTTCAACTTTAGAATTTATTAGAGCATGTTAAGTACTTGTGGTACAAATTGTACCCTTTGCTAAAAAAAACAGAAACACACAAAAAAATAATAAACCAAGAAACCTCGATTTTTTGTCCTCATCTGTCATCATTGTTTGCTAAACACTGTATGCCTGGTGCGTGTAGATGTATGTGTGTAAATTACCATGGCTTATTGACTTAAATGTTTTAATTTTGCACCGATGGCATAATAAATTGTTTTAACATTTAGAAGGTAACCTCAAGATATTTATATATACAATGGCCAAGATAAATTCAAGAAAAACATGTACAACTGTTAATTGTGGTTTAGGTTTGGTTTGATCTTTATTTCTGTAAAGTAATTAAAAAATATGTATATATCAATTTAACAATCTATTCATTAACCATAATTTGATTTATATTTATCTCATAAGGTTGAAACTAATCCTTGAATCACTTGCTAATAATAAACTACCATATGGGTTATATTGTTGAAGAAACAGAAGGTCATTCCAGAACATTGTAAATGAAATATATGTGATGGGAAATACATTTTTAATTTTAAGAGCAATTCTGACTTATATTGTCAGATGTTAGCCAATTTTATTTCATCAATTCTGGCCCCAGGGTTCCTTTTTCTTGTCCTCATGCACTGAAAAAATGCATGCCCAATACCAAAGATATTTTCTTTACACTAATGATTTTGGTATTGATTCCGAGCCAAAGAAGCAAAGAATTGAAAAAAGAAAAAATGTATGAAACAATTCTCTTTTAAAGTTATGTTTTGCATACTTGAATCAAGGAAACATAGTTTAATTTATTCGAATTTTTAGCTTTTTTCTTCATGTGCTATCTGAGTCCTTTAAGACCATGTTTAGGCAACTTAATTTCCAAATTCGGACTCGACTACAAATAGAAACAAGGCTCTGTTTGAAGTTAAAAAGTCTTTAAAATAAAGTGTTGAAAAAATCTTCTATTTTTAAACGTTTTTTTTTTTGCTTTGTAGTCAAGATACAAAAATTCAGTAAAATTAATGATGATTTCATTATTTTGAAGAATTTTTAAGAATTAATGAAGCCAAGTTAACCATTGTCCAAAAAATTCTTCCCATTTTTATGTTAGCGTGATATCAATGTCCAAATAATTTAAACTACATATTATTACAATATTTATTGGAGCTTATTGGACAAAAAGATTAAGGGAATTGATACTATTAAGTTACTGAAAAGAAATCAAAAATCAACAAATAAGATTAAGGGATTGAAGTTATACGAATATATGATGGGCACACTGTTAGAAAAATATGTCTTTCATATGTTCCGATATAAACAAAATGTGTTTCGGGCACAATTTTAAAACACAATATATTTAAGTGCAAACATGTAATGTTTCTAAACTAACACTAAATGTTTGGGACATCTATGTTAATATGTTAGAATATAATATGTTTGGGGCATGAATGTTTCATAAAAATCATATGTGTGTGAATGCAAACATATATAAATTTACAAATTTCGACTAAACATACATATGTTGTGATATTTTATTCAAAGGGACAAAGAGAGTTGACGAAAGATATCAACATAACACAGCGAAAGAATCAAAAGAGAACAATTTCTGTGAAACCGGTTGTATGTTGTTACGGAAAACTGTTTTATGATAAGGCCAAAAATTTGATATGCTTAAGTCTAAACATTATTTAATTTGAATAAAGAGAATAGACATTCGGAACAAAGAGAATAGACATTTGAAAAACAAACAGTATATGTTTTCGCCTTGAGAGCAGCATTTTATGTATGTGTGGATATGTGTTTTGTTTATCATTTTGGCACAATTTTTTTCTTGGTTCGTTAAAAGAAATCAGTGTTCTTCATAAAAATAACGAAAGGGCACTGTACTCTTTTTAGAATTGGGACAGTAAAATGAAATAAGGAGGAAATAGTGCAAAATTACACATTAAAATGTATAAAAACAAAGTTTAGTTCATCTATATTAATAAGTAGTCCACGAGGAGTTGACGGACACCTTCAAATATAAAAGCAGGCATTAAGTTCGAGTTTTGCAGCTAAAACAATTTAAAAAGTTTATTTTCTTTAATGAATTATTAAAGAAAAATAAAAGTCATTTTAGGGCGATGATGTTAAATGATAGTAAAAAACTGTTCACGCCTAAATAAATTTATGTTTATATTATAAAATTATTTATGTATGTTTATACTCGACTCCACACGCTCACAAAAAATCGCTTCTGTAACATATACTCCCAAACATATTTTGCTTCAAGCATATACATTTTTGGGTATTGCCCAAACATTTATATGTTTGATCTCTTCCAATATATAATATGTTTGAAAGCATATTGGTCTAAACAATATATGTTTGGGTAGTCTAAGTTCCAAACATTTTGTATTTTTGCATCCAAATTCAATAATGGTGTCTTCCAAAAAACAATATGTTATTATGTGAACATATAATATGTTTGGAAGCATTTTGCACCCTAAAATATTATATGCTTAAAAAAATTCTCCCAAACAATATTGTGCTCAAAATTTTATTTATTTATTTATATATTTACAATCATAATGAATTATGAAAATAAACAGGTAATATAGGTGCTAACAACATAGGTTTTCGACCTGAATGCTCAAAATTTTGTTTCTGCCCAATTGTATATTCCCCCACATCTTTCTCACTTCCACGAGATTTTTTAGTTCTTAGCACCTTTTTCTGTAATACAAACATTGTAGAAGAAATTATTCAATTGCATGATTTTTTTTTATTTTAATTTTACATTTTGCTGGACGGGGATTCGAACAGCGGACCACACAGTTTGTAAGGATCAAAGAAGTAGCTGATGAATTGCCCAAGGAAAAATAAAATGTTAATTTTGTAATAACAAGCAACAACCACCAACTTAATTCAATATCGCTCCCTGTAAAATAGCGCTCCAAGCTACTAAACACATATATGTTTATAGGCTATTTCTAAATTAATATATGTTTGCATCCAAGCATATTATATTTACAAACATTTTATGTCCCAAACATAATATGTTCTAACATATTAACATATATGTCCCAAACATGTTATGCTAGTTTATGAACTTTATATGCTTGTACTCAAAAATATTGTTTTTAAAAATTTGTGTTCCAAACATATAATGTTTATAGCCAAACATATGAAAAACAGTCTTTTTCATCCGTGCACGTTCTTCTTTTGTTAGAGTTTTTGAATTCCTTCCAAATTTTAAAGTTTTGTACCAAAAACAGTTTTTTTGTTACAAAATTGTTATTTTTGCAATAAAAAATAATATTTTATCCAAAAATCAGTCAATTTCATTTATATCAAGCACTGTTACTGACTATAAATCCTTAATAACCCACATTTCGAATTTTCATTATAAACATTTAATATAGTATAAATATAAATGTGTAAATAAAATAAAAAAGTGTTCGGTCGAAGCAGGGATTGAACCCAACGACCCTTTGCATGCAAGGCAGACATGCTAACCACTGCTCTACGTGGCAAACAAATGTATGTTTCTGTTAAATAATGTTATGTTTGCATGGGCTCGTGGGCTCTGCAAACTATGCTATATAAATGTAACTTATAACGATAATTATCTACTGGTGACTATAACAGCTACGTAGTCCAGTGGATAGTGTGTTGGTCTACAAACTGTATGGTCCTCGGTGCAGGCGAAAGGTAGAATTTAAAAAAAAAATATAAAAGTGAATAATTTCTTCAACATTATTTGTATTACAGAAAAAGGTGCCAAGAACTAAAATATTTCGTGAAAGTCTTTGGGAAAAATTCTTCCAAGCATATAATATTTTTGGGCTCAAAATGCTTCCAAATATGTAATATGTTCACATAAAACAAACATATTAATGTTTCGGCAGTATCCAATAATATATGTGCTTCCTGCAAAATATGTTTGGAACATATATTAAAGAAGCGATTTTTTTTGAGGGTGCAGTGGTGGAGGACAAAATGGTTAAATTTGGGTAGAATATTTCTTGTATGTAATTTTCATAAGGAATTAACCTAAAAGATCCAAATTGAATCATCTCACCCGGCCAGATCTCACTAAAGACTATGGAAACGTGTATTAGCTAAAACTGAGACATACACAGAAAAAAGTGAATAATTGAATCAAATACAAAAATTGTGAATTCAATTATTTTTGTATTTGATTTTCAGCTTATGACGAAAATTGTAAATCCAATTACCCAAATTGTAAGGTTGTCATAAAACTATTTTCAAATGAAGTAATATTTGCGTTGAGTATAAATGTAATTGGAATTTGTCAAAATATTCAAATGACATAGTACTCAATCCAAATACATTAGTATTTGAAGTATATAGTGTTTTCAATTACAGTCGTAATTGAACTGAGTACAATGTTTATAGAATTTTGTAACCTATATAATTACTATCGTAATTGTTTTTATTACGATGTTAATCAATAAAATCTTTGTACTATATAATCTATATTAATTTAAGAAAATTATACAAATACACTCTGAAAAAAATGTTATGCATTTTATTATAAAAAAGAAATTCTGAAAATATGTATAATTGAAAATACAGCGAAGTACATGTTTGGTAGAAAAATACAGAATATTCATTATAAATGACGTATTTAACAGGCTAACTCACAAAGTTTTTGAATTATCTGTACCACCTGCTGGAATTTCCCAAATCTTCCTCATTTATATGCGATTTGTTTAGGCATCCTGCTCTTCTGTAATACAAACATCTATTCATTTCAAAGTTTCGAAAATATTTCAAAGTTTTACATGATTTTACCTTCTGTTGCTGGGAAGAAATCCTCGAAATCCCCGTTTTCGAAGTAAACACATTTTCCTCTAGGCCACATATTTTCCACTAGGCCACATTAATAGGGCAAATTGACGTGTACACGACCTAATTGTAAAAACAAAATAGAAAGAATGTAATTGTATATATATTCCAAAGCTTATTCGCAAGTTTTTAAACAACCCAATTCAGGATGTGTGTAAGTTTATACAACGAAAAAAATCATTTACATATTTTATTAAAGTTTTCGGCGAATTTTAAAAATTTTACGAACATAGAGATATGTACTAAATATGTTAAATTAACTTTCCATAGTCAAAAGTTTGTGCTGTGATACTTTCGTCGTGATCCCGACTAATAATCGAAGTCACGAGAATTCTCGTGAGTCAAAAAATTGTTGTGAACCGTTAGTCGTCTTTAAAAGTTCTGTTTGCGTGAACGTACATGTGTATTTCGTGAATGTGCTTGAGAGAGAGAGAGAGAAAGAATTCTACCAACACGTCACAGGTTAGACTCACAATGAAAATGTTCATTTTTACGAAGAGAATTCTTTCAGTGTAGTTTCCAAAAAACGCGCTTGATCAAAAAAAAACTGGTATTTAGATAAAGGTACTTACCTGCGATAAAAATACAATATGGTGCGCCAAAAATGTTGTAAATGTTAACATTTCGAATCGCGGTACCGATACCACGGTTTATTTGCGGGTAAATTCGACCATGTTCTTAAGAAGATTCTTAATAATAACAATAAATGACATTTTATTGTTTGTATTAATTTATTTTTCGTTACGTAGCAACGTCATAAACAGTTTTATCAGGCAATTACGCATTATACTTAAATCAATAACTTTTATACTTGGTCCAATTGAACATAGTAATTGATGTGTTGTGAATTCAATTACCAGTGAATTTTGATATTTTTTCCAGTTTTTCATTCAAACAATTATTTTCATGTTTGACTTAATAAAAATCGTATTTGATATAATTTTTTCATTCAATTATGCCAATAATTGATTTTTATTTTGCTTCAGTGTTTTCTGTGTATGTATAGTCATGCTTGCGAGATTGGTATCTGGCACTGTCTTTTCAGTAACTTAATAGTATCAATTCCTTCTTCTTGTCCAATAAGCTCAAATAAATATTGGGATATGTTCCGATATTCGAAATCGCAAATCGCAAAATTTTCGTTTAGCGATAAGATTAACCCTAAAATACACAAATTTAAATTTTGGCAACATAGATTTCTTTGATAAGAAGTTCAAATAAAAATTGAATTTAAGTTCCATAGTATTTCAATTTTTCCTTTCTAAGAAAACTAAATTCTTGCCATTTGCGATTCCGAATATCGGAACATGCAGGGTTATAATAAACCACTCAGCAAAAAAATGGAAGTTGTTCCACAAACATTTCTTTTAAAGCGCATCCCGGAATCTCCCATCAATTTTTATACCCTCCATCATAGGATGGGGGTATATTAACTTTGTCATTCCGTTTGTAACACATCGAAATATTGCTCTGAGACCCCATAAAGTATATATATTCTGGGTCGTGGTGAAATTCTGAGTCGATCTAAGCATGTCCGTCCGTCCGTCCGTCCGTCCGTCTGTTGAAATCACGCTAACTTCCGAACGAAACAAGCTATCGACTTGAAACTTGGCAAAAGTAGTTGTTATCGATGTAGATCGGATGGTATTGAAAATGGGCCATATCGGTCCACTTTTACGTATAGCCCCCATATAAAGGGACCCTCAGATTTGGCTTGTGGAGCCTCTAAAAGAAGCATATTTCATCCGATCCGGCTGAAATTTGGTATATGATGTTGGTATATGATCTCTAACAACCATGCAAAAATTGGTCCACATCGGTCCATAATTATATATAGCCCCCATATAAACCGATCCCCAGATTTGGCTTGTGGAGCCTCTAACAGAAGCATATTTCATCCGATCCGGCTGAAATTTGGTATATGGTGTTGGTATATGGTCTCTAACAACCATGCAAAAATTGGTCCACATCGGTCAATAATTATATATAGCCCCCATATAAACCGATCCCCAGATTTGGCTTGCGGAGCCTAACAGAGAAGCAAATTTCATCCGATCTGGCTGAAATTTGGTACATGGTGTTGGTATATGGTCTCTAACAACCTGCAAAAATTGGTTCACATCGGTCCATAATTATATATAGCCCCCATATAAACCGATCCCCAGATTTGGCTTTCGGAGCCTCAAAGAGAAGAAAATTTCATCCGATCCGGCTGAAATTTGGTACATGATGTTGGTATATGGTCTCTAACAACCATGCAAAAATTGGTCCATATCGGTCCTTAATTATATATAGCCCCCATATAAACCGATCACCAGATTTGGCTGGTGGAGCCTCTACGAGAAGAAAATTTCATCCGATCCGGCTGAAATTTGATACATGGTGTTGGTATATGGTCTCCAACAATCATGCAAAAATTGGTCCACATCGGTCCATAATTATATATAGCCCCCATATAAACCGATCCCCAGATTTGGCTTGAGGAGCCTCAAAGAGAAGCAAATTTCATCCGATCCGGCTGAAATTTGGTACATGATGTTGGTATATGGTCTCTAACAACCATGCAAAAATTGGTCCACATCGGTCCATAATTATATATAGACCCCATATAAACCGATCTCCAGATTTGGCTTGCGAAGCCTCAAAGAGGAGCAAATTGCAATCGATCCGGCTGAAATTTGGTACATGGTATTGGTATATGGTCTATAACAACCGTGCAAAAATTGATCCACATCGGTCCATAATTATATATAGCGCCCATATAAACCGATCCCCAGATTTTGGTTGCGGAGCCTCAAAGAGAAGCAAATTTCATCCGATCCGCCTGAAATTTGGTACATGATATTGGTATATGGTCTCTAACAACCATGCAAAAATTGGTCCATATCGGTTCATAATTATATATAGCCCCATATAAACCGATCCCCAGATTTGGCTTGCGAAGTGTCCAAGAGAGGCAAATTTCATCCAATCCGGTTGTAATTTGGAACATGGTGTTAGTATATGACCTTTAACAACCGTGCCAGAATTGGTCCATATCGGTCCATAATTATATATAGCCCCCATATAAAACATTCTCCGGAGCCTCTTGGAGGAGCAAAATTCATCCGATCCGGTTCAAATTAGGAACGTGGTGTTAGTATATGGTTGCTAACAACCATACCAAAATTGGTCCAATCACACAAAAATTGGTCCATATCGGTTCATAATCATGGTTGCCATTAGAACCAAAAATAATCTACCAACATTTTATTTCTATAGAAATTTTATTTCTATAGAAAATTTTGTCAAAATTTTATTTCTATAGAAAATTTTGTCAAAATTTTATTTATATAGAAAATTTTGTCAAAATTTTATTTCTACAGAAAATTTTGTTAAAATTTTATTCGGTTCATAATAAAATTTTCATCATTGTCAAAATTTTATTTCTATAGAAAATTTTGTCAAAATTTTATTTCTATAGAAAATTTTGTTCAAATTTTATTCGGTTCATAATCATGGTTGCCACTCGAGCCAAAAATAATCTACCAAGATTTTATTTCTATAGAAAATTTTGTCAAAAGTTTATTTCTATAGAAAATTTTGTTAAAATTTTATTTCTGTAGAAATTTTTGTCAAAATTTTCTTTCTATAGAAAATTTTGTCAAAATTTTTATTTCTACAGAAAATTTTGTGAAAATTTTATTTCTATAGAAAATTTTGTTAAAATTTTATTTCTGTAGAAAATTTTGTCAAAATTTTATGTCTACTTTGTCAAACTGAATTATATACGTATTGGATCGATCTTTTTTGATTTAATATATACCACGTATGGACTTACATACAATTTAGAAGATGGTGTTAGGAGGTTTTAAGATACCTTGCCATCGGCAAGCGTTACCGCAACTTAAGTAATTCGATTGTGGATGGAGGGTACATATGCTTCGGCCTGGCCGAACTTACGGCCGTATATACTTGTTTTTCACTTCCGATGCAGTCCTTTTGGACAAGTCCACAATTATTTTTTTAAAGCGCATCCCGAGATCCCCTATCGATTTTTTCCATTGCCGATGGAGTCTTTTCGGACAGGTCTTAGAAAGTATGAAAGTAGGCCGTTTTCAAATCTGATGATCGGTTTATATGGGGGCTATATATAATTATGGACCGATATGGACCAATTTATGCAAAGTTATTAGAGACCATATACCAACACCATGTAACAAATTTCAGCCGAATCGCATGGACTTTGCTTCTCTTAGAGGCTCCACAAGCCAAATCGGGGGATATACCAACACCATGTAACAAATTTCAGCCGAATCGCATGGACTTTGCTTCTCTTAGAGGCTCCGCAAGCCAAATCGGGGGATCGGTTTATATGGGGGTTATATATAATTATGAACCGATGTGGACCAATTTTTGCATGGTTGTTAGAGACCATATACCAACACCATGTACCAAATTTCAACCGGATCGGATGAAATTTGCTTCTCTTAGAGGCTCCACAAGCCAAATCGGGAGGACGGTTTATATAGGGGCTATATATAATTTTTGACCGATGGGGACCAATTTTTGCATGGTTGTTAGAGACCATATACCAACATCATGTACAAAATTTCAGCCGGATAAAATTGCTTCTCTTAGAGGATCGGCGAGCCAAATTTGGGGATCGGTTTATATGGGGGCTATATATATTTGTGGACCGATTTGGACCAATTTTTGCATGATTGTGAGAGACCATATACCAACCAACCATGTACCATATTTCAACCGGATCGGATGAATTTTTCTCCTCCAAGAGGCTCCGTAAGTCAAATCTGAGCGTCGGTTCATATGGGGGCTATACGTAAAAGTGGACCGATATGGCCCATTTGCTACCATCCGACCTACATCAATAACAACTACTTGTGCCAAGTTTCAAGTCGATAGCTTGTTTCGTTCGGAAGTGTTACAAACGGAATGACAAAGTTAATATACCCCCATCCTGTGGTGGAGGGTGTAAAAATAACAAAAATCATTCCCATCAAGATTTAAACATGGTAGACTTTTACATTTCCGATATTACGATAATTTTGAATTTTATGTTGATTTTTAATGGAAAAAATATATTTATAAATATATGCAAAAAAAGCAAAAATTTTGACAAATAACTAATTTTTAAAATTTTTAATAAGTTTTAATGCATTCTTACGCTAGTGTGGAACGTTTGACATCAAATATTTTCAAAAATTCGCAATTTTTCTAGAATCGCATTTTTGCGGCAAAATTTTAATAATTTTTACCTTTTTATTAAATCTTAATCTATTTTTAACCTATTTGAAACCAAAAAAATTTAAATTTTCCATTAAAAATATGAAAAAGCGAGTTATAAAAAATTGGCTCAAATGAACTTCCTGTACAGTTAAAATAAAGAACATCTTCGGGATAACATTTTGGAAGTGCTTTTAAAGTTGTGCCTTTAGAACAGAGCTTCCCAACCCAATTTGCTTCGCGTTGTACTTTTTAACTGCAGTTCACGAAATTACATCAATCATAGAAGAAAAAATGAACAAAAAGTAAAGAAGAAAATCATTGGCGCCAAATCATGACCATTTTAACCATATACGAGTAGTAGTTCATTCTTACTATTTTTGGAAATCTTACGAAAATGTTAATTTGTTTTAGTTCATATTGAACTAAAGTGTACGGTTATTGAACTTTATACTCATGTTTAGTTCATGAAAATTTGAGACATACTTAAAAAAAAGTAAGATTTCATTAAGCTGTAGAAATTTCGATAAAAATAATACAATTTAACTACAAGTAAATAATTTTTTTTTTTGTCAATAAAATAAGTTAAATTTAGCGTTAGTTTAAGTACGGACATTTTTTTCTGTGAACAAATTTAATGATACAAAACCTGCTCAGCCAAAAATTACGCTGTGCCCCCCCCTGAAATCTCGTGGTGCACCCCTAGGAGGGCGCGCCCCCATTTGGGAAGCTCTGCTTTAGAAGAACTTCCAAATTTTTTTGCTGGGATGGGCTTGTCATATGACGGATGTCCACCATTTCAACAGCCGTGAATTTGCATCACTTCTAATAGTGTGATCCGAATTCAGTGTCTTGGATGTGAATTAAAAAATATTGTGATATTTTGCCAAATATTGTGATAATTATAAAAATTTATGATTTTTAATGCATTCCTACAATTTTTGAAATGTTTGACTTCAAATATTTTAAAATATTCGCAATTTTTCTAGAATGGACTTAGCATTTTTTTTTTTTTTGGAAGCGCTTTGAAAGTTGTGCATGTAGAAGAACTTCCAAATTTTTTTGCTGGGAATATGTAGACATTTTCTTTCATTTCGCAATACTCAAAAACTATGAGGACAAAATGAATTCATTGAAAACTTTATCGACTTTTGGCCAAGGAAACAAACTTTGTATCAGAGAAATGCGTATTCTATGCTATGCAAAAAACGCATTCGTATTTAAAGGACAAGAAATCTTTGGCCTCATGACAATATTGTTTTCAGTGTATGCTAATAAAAATCGATAATTTGTAAAGAGTCGACATGTCTAATTAAAAATAAATGTATCGCCCGAAGAGCTCTCGAAAATAATGATATACAGTTAATTTTGGAACTGATCGTCACTTGACAAAGAGTGCATAGTTTTTAATAAATCCAATGTATACTTGAAGTAAATATCGATTATAAATGTTAACAAATGTTCAAACCTTTCTATTGCCATTATTGTATGTTCGATGACTTATCAATGAACGATATGATGGTTTATCTTGTGGCCTTATATTGGCTACATGTTACATATCACGTAACAGTCAGGTACAATAAAATTAAAACCTTTCAAACATAAACAAGTCATCTCACTAATATTTTGAAAACAATTGAAGAACCTGTTTTGGGACTTTTGATTTATCTCTTCTCATAATCAATTATTTTAAGCAATTTTAAATAAGCCGTGCTTCGATGAAATGAATTACACTTGTTGACAGGAATTGTTTTCATTTTGATACTAGTATTCATATTGTAGGAAAAATGTTAACATATTAATACTGCTTAAATTTGGTCCAGGATGAAACTCAGTTTTCGACGACCATACACCATCATTTTTTATTGTGGGTCTCACGGCAATTGAGTTAAACGCATAAGATGTGAATTTTTAATAAATTTTTATTCCAATGAAATTAATTTTTAATATTAGAATAGAATTAGAAAATCCAAACGATGGAAATTTATTTCTAAAATTTTTTGTACGCAAGTGTTTTTTTTTTGTACATGAAAGGGTGTCAAAATTTAATTTGTTCGGTTCATTTGCATTATCGTATTTCTTTTTAATTTTATATAAAAAAAATCAAATCAAACCAAAATCGCTTATCTTAATGCACAAAAATGCTTAGTTGGTCAACATCAATTGCATTTGCAAAATTAAACCGATTTGAATGCCGCATTAAGTGGAGATTGTCTGAGATTTCATTATAGTTCATTCAACTTTTATGCTTATGCTCTAGATTAACTTTTGGGGGTTATACAATATGCACAATAGACACCTCAATACATTTGATAGTATTTTATTATTATACTGGTTTCGTTAGCTTAGAAAAGAGCTGCAATAAACATAGATGAATCTAAATAAAGTATTGTTGTTGTGTTTTTGTGTGGAAGCAAAAAAAAAGTTCATTAGGTTACTGCAAGTACACCCAGACAGATGAAGCGTCGAATGTACAAACAAAAGACTGAAGACACAAACCTCAATAGTTGTCCATAAATCTTTTCTATAGATACCATTGTGTCAAAATTTACATAATTTAAATTAATCTAAACCAATCAATACATAAATAATGAAATTAATGTATCAGAAATATAGTCTGATATGTTTTATTCAAACACTTTAAAAATGTTTGCTGACTGTCCCACTTCAAAGCCATTTGTTCCAAATATAAAATTAATATCAATTTGTATTAAATATAAAACTAGTGGAAAAAAAAAAATATATATATATATATATATATATATATATATATATATATATATTATATATATATATATATATATATATATATATATATATATATATATATATATATATATATATATATATATATATATATATATATTATATATATATATATATATATATATATATATATATATATATATATATATATATATTTCGCCTGATATGGACTTATACGGCCCCAGAAGCCAGAGTTTTACCCTAATTTGCTTCAAATTTTGCACAAGAAGAACAATTAGTACTATAGTCAAGTGTGCCAAATTTTATTGAAATCGGTTAAGATTTAGATATAGCTCCCATATATATCTTTCGCCCGATATGGACTAACACGGTCCCAGAAGCTAGAGTTTTACCCTAATTTGGTTGAAATTTTGTACTAGGAGTACAATTAGTAGTGTAGTCAAGTATGCTAAATTTTATTGAAATCCGTTCAGATTTATATATAGCTCACATATATATATCATTCGCCCGATTTACACTCATTGACCACAGTGGCCAATCTTTTATTCCGATTTAATTGAAATTTTGCACAGGGAGTAGAATTAGCATTGTTGCTATTCGTGCCAAATTTGGTTGAAATCGGTGCAGATTTAGATATAGCTCCCATATATAGCTTTCGCCCGATTTACACTCATACGACCACAGAGGCCAATTTTTTGTTCCGATTTAGTTGAAATTTTGCACAGGGAGTAGAATCAGCATTATAGCTATGCGTGCTAAATTTGGTTGAAATCGGTTCTGATTTAGATATAGCTCCCATATATATGTTTTTCTGATTTCGACAAAAATGGTCAAAATACCAACATTTTCCCTGTAAAATTGTCACTGCTTAGTCGGAAAGTTATAAAAATGACTTTAATTTTCCTAAACTTCTAATACATATATATCGAGCGATAAACAATAAATAAACTTTTGCGAAGCTTCCCTAAAATTGTTTCAGATTTAAATGTTTCCCATATTTTGTTACTAACATTGCGTTCCACCCTAGTGCTTTAGCCGACATACATTTTGGGTCTATCAAATTCTGTCCAGATCGAGTGATATTTAAATACAGTAATCCCTCGATTTACGTCGTCTCGGTTTACGTTGTTTCGATTTACGTCGTCAAATTTTTTGTTCCTTCAAACTTCGATTTACGACGCCATTCGATTTACGTCGTCGACTTTTTTGCCCACATTATAAAAAACGCCTTCCATAAGTACAATAAGTATCAACGATGATGACATCGAAACATTTTTTTTTTCTGAAATTCTTACTGAATTGCCTTTATTTTTATTTGTACACACACATACATACATAAATGGACTTAGGAATAAGTATGAGCACTTTTTAATTGGGTTTACGTCGTTTCGATTAACGTCGTCAAATTCCGGAACCAATCACGACGTAAATCGAGGGATTACTGTATGTGTATTAGGGACAAACTTTTATATATATCCCCCAATACATTTGACGGATGTGATATGGTATGGAAAATTTAGATCTACAAAGTGGTGCAGGGTATAACCTAGTCGAAATTCTGAAATTTGACATATACTCGTTTTTTTTTTTTGATCTGTTAGAAAATGAGATGAGATTTATCGGTCCATGTTATGGTAAATATCTACACTGCACAATTTTTATAAGATTTGTATGATATTGAAAACTTTGAAGTGTTTTAGGTCCACAAATATGTGTGCCGAATATGATGTGTATCGGTTCATATTTTTGGAGAGGCCCATATAGACCGAAAACTTAGTCTATATTCCGGTTGGCTATAACTGCGAAAGGTTTTAGGGGAGCACCCGCCCAAAAAAACGCTGATCGCCATCCCGATTCGATTTGACTTCTTGCTTGAAAATCTAGAGGTATTTTCGTTTCAGAAATGGGTGTACCGACTATGGTGTGTATTGATCCATGTTTTGTTACAGCTCCCGTATAGACAGATCTTCCAATGTGACTTTTTGAGCTTCTAGACGCCACAATTTTCTCCGATCTAGAAGTAATTTAGGGAGCTACCGTGGTGCAATGGTTAGCATTCCCGCTTTGCATACACAAGCTTGTGGGTTCGATTCCTGCCTCGACCGAACACCAAAAAGTTTTTCAGCGTTGGATTATCCCACCTCAGTAATGCTGGTAACATTTCTGAGGGTTTCTCTAAGTGGTTTAACTGCAAAGTGGAATGCCGTTCGGACTCGGCTATAAAAAGGAGGTCCCTTGTCATTGAGCTTAACATGGAATCAGTCAGTACTCAGTGATAAAAGAGAAGTTCACCAATGTGGTATCACAATGAACTGAATAGTCTAAGTGAGCCTGATACATTGGGCTGCCACCTAACCTAACCAAGAAGTAATTTAGATCTGCAAAGAGAATTGTCAAATTTGGTTTACATAGATAAAAGTTTGATATAACACCCATATACACCGAACACCCAATTTAATTTCTTACGGTCATAGAAGGCAAAAAAAATTCTTTCCGTGCTTATTCGAGTAATGGTGGGAACAATCTTCAGAATTTAGATGTAAAATCACCAATCTTACAATCAAATTAACATTTCATTCATATCTTCTAAGCGATGATATTGCAAAATTGTTCAAACAACTTGATATTTAATAATTGTGGGTACAAAGTTCAAAATTTCAACAGAAAATACCACAATTATAAATTAATCCTTCTGTTGTAAATAAATATTTTTGATTAATTGGGGCTAAATTTAAATCGAGATAAGACGACATATTCGACGGCTGCGTAGACTGGCCAAAAATGGCCGGCGTGGAGTAAAATGGGCGGCGCGATTCAGCGGCTTCATTCTCTGGAGAACACACCGTGTTAAACTGACAACGGTAAAACGTGTCAAAAACAGCGTTCATAATCGGAAACGTAATGGCTATGGGAAACGTAAATAGATTTTATAATCAGGCAAACACGATTTAACAATTCAAATGCCAAACAAGAGCTGTGAGGACCCAAATTCGAATCCCGCATCCGATCCTTAATTACTAAAACTTTAACTGAGGGATGCAAATTTCAAAGATTTGTGTCCTAAATTGAATGAAAAATAATTTAAAACAAAAACCAGTAAGGAAAGTCTAAAGTCGGGCGGGGCCGACTATATTATACCCTGCACCACTTTGTAGATCTAAATTTTCGATACCATATCACATCCGTCAAATGTGTTGGGGGCTATATATAAAGGTTTGTCCCAAATACATACATTTAAATATCACTCGATCTGGAAGAATTTGATAGACTTCTACAAAATCTATAGACTCAAAATTTAAGTCGGCTAATGCACTAGGGTGGAACACAATGTTAGTAAAAAAATATATGGGAAACGTTTACATCTGAAGCAATTTTAAGGAAACTTCGAAAAAGTTTATTTATGATTTGTCGCTCGATATATATGTATTAGAAGTTTAGGAAAATTAGAGTCATTTTTACAACTTTTCGACTAAGCAGTGGCGATTTTACAAGGAAAATGTTGGTATTTTGACCATTTTTGTCGAAATCAGAAAAACATATATATGGGAGCTATATCTAAATCTGAACCGATTTCAACCAAATTTGGCACGCATAGCTACAATGCTAATTCTACTCCCTGTGCAAAATTTCAACTAAATCGGAGTTAAAAATTGGCCTCTGTGGTCATATGAGTGTAAATCGGGCGAAAGCTTTATATGGGAGATATATCCAAATCTGAACCGATTTCAAGCAAATTTGGCACGCATAGTTACAACGCTAATTTTACTCCCTATGCAAAATTTCAACTAAATCGGAGCAAAAAATTGGCCTCTGTGGGCAAATGAGTGTAAATCGGGCGAAAGCTATATATGGGAGCTATATCTAAATCTGAACCGATTTTGCTGATATTTTGCAAGTTTTTCGAGACTCACAAAATATTTGGATGTACGGAATTTGAGGAAGATCGGTTGATATACACGCTAATTATGACCAGATCGGTGAAAAATATATACGGCAGCTATATCTAAATCTGAACCGATTTTTTCCAAAATCAATAGGGATCGTCTTTGAGCCGAAACAGGACCCTATACCAAATTTTAGGACAATCGGACTAAAACTGCGAGCTGTACTTTGCACACAAAAATACATCAACAGACAGACAGACAGACAGACGGACAGACAGACGGACAGACAGACGGACAGACAGACGGACAGACAGACGGACAGACGGACAGACGGACAGACAGACGGACAGACAGACAGACGGACATCGCTAAATCGACTCAGAATTTAATTCTAAGCCGATCCGTATACTAAAAGGTTGGTCTATGATTACTCCTTCTTGGCGTTACATACAAATGCACAAACTTATTATACCCTGTACCACAGTAGTGGTGAAGGGTATAATTATAAACTTTCTTATAATTAAAATTGCATTGATTTAAAGAAATTTGCCCTTAACATTTTGTAAATTGCGTAACCTTAAAACTAGGATGCATTCATTTTCATATTAGGTCAATATTTTTTGATTAGATATTATTTGTGTAGATTGCCTGCTTCAAATGTATTAACAGTCGCTTTAGCACATAGCACCACCAACGGAGTTGCGATAACAACGTGTAACAAATGTTTCATTACATGCCATTTCGACACATATCAATAGGGGACTCAATCAGCCCAAGCGTGTCATAGGACGGTCATCGTGGCGCTTGACCTAGCGAAAGCGTTCGATACGGTCAACCATGCCACATTATTCGAGGACATCGAGAACACGTCCCTACCGGCAGGAACGAAGCGTTGGGTTCTCGTACGACGCCAGTAAGTAAAATAGTAAGAATGAAATTTTCGTTAATTTTATGAATCTCAAAATTTGGAATACAATTTAGTTACATTTTCATACGAGATAGTTCATTTTTGCCATAACATAGTTTACTTATTTTCTGTGTTTCTTTTGAGCCATAGGCCAAATTTAACATAATTTTTTTTTAAGTCCCTTCACTACAACTTCTAAGTGATTTATTCTTGTAATTTTGTTGAAAATATATTGAAAGTGTTTGACATTCCTTGAAAGTAAATTCATAGATTTTCGGAATGGTGGAAGCAACTGATCACGTCTGCTAGATTTAGTGGCCACTTCACTGTTTTTGTTTTTTCTTTGTATCTTAAGAAACTCAATCACACTATGCAAAGTCGTTTGCCCAATATTCAATTCCGGTTTCATTTGAAAAGTTTCATAATCCAAGTTGTAATGGTCACTATACCCAAATTTATGTGGAAATAGATTCTTAAAAAAAAATTGCAAGTCAATGATGTAAGGTACAAAATAAATCAAGAACTTGGTATATGTCGAAATACGTGATCAACTAAATGGTGGCAATAATAGGCGTTGTTCACTCAAGTGCTCGCTCCGCTCAAAGAGCAAATTAAATTAAACGCGTTAACCTTTCTAATACAAAAACCAACTCCAATAAAAAAGGTCAGCAATCAAAACAAATCATTTAAAATACCCATGGTAAACATCTTTATCAATATGAGTCAACTAATTATGTTAAAAACAAATATAATAGTAAAAATAAAAACTAACTCAATTTATAATTGCCCGATAAATTCATTGGTGGTGACCATTTTTCATTGACTATAGTAGAATTGTACTACAAACTTTGTACCGGAAGTTAAAGATCATCGTGACAATCGTCTTTTTTTCGCTCAACTTGAATTTAATTTTTAAACTCCAATAACGCACCCGAGTTTATGTTGTTTTATTTTTACACCACAAAACCTCTTAGCTTTATACGGTGCGATGTGGAACTATTTCAAATTGATTTCGATTTTATTTTTTTTTTGTTTTAGTTTTTGATATTGAACCATGGTAGCAGTTATGTCTATATGCTCTTTAAAAGTTTCATTTTAGTTACCTTCAACTATGTCAAGCTATAGGGAGTAAAGTCTCGAAAATCTAAGAAACGGAGGCTGGTTGACTCACATTTACTTTGCCATGTGGTCTATCTTTCGTTTTGAAGGATAACCAGTATGTGGATTTTAAGAAGTGCAGAGATGGGAAGTCATTCATGTTTTTTATTATTGCTTAATGTTTATAAATTATATTGGATTCAAAACACTGATTGCCGATACAATCAGTTTAAATGGCTCATTTTCAGAAGTTAAATTTGGTATTTGTAACATTAGATTTTAGATTTGATTCGAAACCTAAATTATGTAGATTTATATAGTGGATGAAAGGATTGATCGAAATGTATCAGTCTATATTGCGCCTATGTCATGCCAAAGTGGATAAAAACTACAGATTCTAGCAGCCTTAGAAATAAATCCGGGAGGTAGGTCTATATGGGGGCTATACCAAAACATGGACCAATACTCAAAATTTTCGACACACCTCTTAATGTCCCTCAAATACCTCTAGAATTCCAATTTCAGACAAATTGGGTAAAAACTACGAAATCTAAAATCGGGTGATCAGTCTATAAGGGGGCTAAACCAAAACATGGACCGATACGGACCATTTTCGACAAACCTCTTTATGGTCCTAAAATACCTCTAGATTTCTTATTTCTGGCAAATTGGATAAAAACTACGGATTCTATAAGTCCAAGAAGATTTGGGAGATCGGTCTATATGGGGGCTACAACGAAACATGGACCGATACATCCAATTTTATGCACACCTCTTTGTGGTCCTAAAATACATCTCGATTTCCAATTTGAGGCAAATCGAATAAAAACTACGGTTTCTAGAAGCTCTAGACCCTAAATCGGGGGATCGGTTTATATGGGAGATATATCAAAACTTGGACCGATAGTCCCCATTTTCGAAACACCTATTTGTGGTCTTAAAATACCTCTAGATTCCAAGCAAATCGGATAGAAAATACAGTATCTAGACGCCCAAGAAGTAAAATCGGGAGATCGGTCTATATGGGGGCTATACCAAAACATGAACCTATACTTCCCATTTTCGACACACCTATTTGTGGTCTTAAAATACCTCTAGATTTTCAATTTCAAGCAAATCAGATAGAAAATACAGTTTCTAGACGCCCAAGAAGTAATATCGGGATATCGGTCTATATGGGGGTATACCAAAACATGGGTCGATACATCCCATTTTCGGCATACCTATTTCTGGTCATAAAATACCTCTAGCTTTCAAATTCCAGGCAATTCTGATAGTAAATACAGTTTCTAGAAGCCCAAGAAATAAAATCTGGAGATCGGTCTATATGGAGGCTGTACGAAAACATGGACCGATACGAACCATTTTCGACACACATCTTTATGGTCCTAAAATACCTCTCGATTTGCAATTTCAGGCAAATTGGATAAAAAATTCAGTTTCTGGACGCCCAAGAAGCAAAATCCGGAAATCGGTCTATATGGGGGCTATACCAAAACATGGACCGATAGGCACAATTTTCAGCACATTCTTTGATGGCTCTAAAACACCTCTAGATTTCACATTTCAGGCTAATTGGATAAAAACTACGGATTTTAAAAGCTCAAGACCCCAAATCGGGAGGTCGGTTTATATGGGGACTGTATCAAAACTTAGACCGATATAGCCCATCTTCGAACTTGACATGCCTTTTTTGTGTCCACATAAATCCATGTGTCACTTCTGAATAAATAAACAAGTATATATACGGCTGTAAGTTCGGCCAGGCCGAATCTTATGCACCCTCCACCATGGATTGCGTAGAAACTTCTACGAAAGACTGCCATCCAAAATCGAATTAATTGGGTTGTAGTATCTTAAAACTTCTTAACATCGTTTTCTAAATTGTTAGTTAGTCCATACGTGGTATATATTAGACAAAAAAGGTATGTATAGGTAAGTCTACAATTATGAACTTGATATGGATCAATTTTTGTGTGATGGGGATCGATTTATCTGAGGGCTATATATAACTATAGACTGATATGGACCTAGTTGGACATGGTTGTTAACGGCCATATACTAGCACAATGTACCAAATTTCAACTGACTCGGATGAAATTTGCTCCTCCAAGTGGCTCCAAAACCAAATCTCGGGATCGGTTTATATGGGGGCTATATATGATTATGGACTGATATGGACCACTTATAGCATGGTTATTAAATATCATATACTACCACCACGTACCAAATTTCAATCACATCGGATGAATTTTGCTTCTCCAAAAGGCACCCGTGGTAAAATCTGGGGATCGGTTTATATGGGGGCTATATATAATTATAGACTGATATGAACCAATTCCAGCATGGATACCATATACTAACATCACGTACCAAATTTCAACCGAGTCAGATGAATTTTGCTCTTCCAAGGGGCTCCGGAGGTCAAATCTGGGGATCGGTTTATGTGGGGACTATATATAATTATGGACCGATTTCGACCAATTTTTGCATTGGTGTTTGAGACCATATATTAACACCACGGACTAAATTTCAACTGAATCAGATGAATTTTGGTCTTCCAAGAGGCTCCGGAGGTCAAATCTGATGATCGGTTTATATGGGGGCTATATATAATTATAGACCGATGGGGACTAACACCATGTACAAAATTTCAGCCAGATCGGATAAAATTTGCTTCTCTTAGAGGATCGGCAAGCCAAATTTGGGGGTCCGTTTATATGGGGGCTATACGTAAAAGTGGACCGATATGGCCCATTTGCAATACCAATATCAATAACAACTACTTGTGCCAAGTTTCAAGTCGATAGCTTGTTTCTTTCGAAAGTTAGCGTGATTTCAACAGACGTAAGGACGGACGGACATGCTCAGATCGACTCAGAATTTCACCACGACCCAGAATATATACACCTTATGGGGTCTTAGAGCAATATTTCGATGCGTTACAAACGGAATGACAAAGTTAATATACCCCCATCCTATGGTGGAGTGTATAATTAACACAAAAAACAGTAATTCCGTATTCTCAGTCCATTCCAAGGAACAATCAAAACACCTGCTCAATGATTTTATAAAATGCTTTTCGCTTCAAAAAAATTAAAAAAGTAAATGGTCACGAAGACAATGTACATAGTCTATGTAATAATTCTAGACATGTCTATACGTAACCTATAAAAATACTTTTTTCCTTGCGAAAACGTAAAAAAATTGAATGGTCAGGTACATGATTTTCCAGACCATGTAATGGTCTCAAATCCTACCATTTAAATAATAGAACATATGTGCGGCATTTGAGAACCATTTAAATGCTTATTGCCAACATATATTTTTCTCTGCTCGAAAATTATTTTTACAAATACAAAATACATGGTTTTCGCGACAATTACATACTCTAGATAAGCATTAAATGGATGCGGCAACCATGTCCAAATATGTTTTTTCTGTGCGTGTGGATAGGGTCCAATGTGGACTGTCAGACATTTGTACTCAGTAACACATATTTAATTCTTCTTTAAAACTTAATTTTTTTTCCATCTGTTAAGGTTCATCTTTAAAATTTTAATGAGCCCCAATTTTATTTTGGGATCGATTTTCTTGATTCAGTTACATTATGTTTGATCTTATATTAATACCGTCCTAAATTTCTAATTGCAGACAATTCGGATTACAACTACGGTGTATAGAAGCCCGAGAAATCAAATCGGGCGATGGGTATATATGGCACACCTATTTTTGGAGGTAATGTACATAGTTTTTTTTACAAACAAATCGAATGAAAATTACGGTGTCTAAAATCCCAAGAAGTGAAGTCGGGAAATAGGTTGAAGATTTGTAATGCAACAAATTTTATAGTTCAAAGTAAAAAAAAAAATGTCGGAAATAAAACAAAATTTTAGAAGCAGTTCAGAATTGCTCAAATTGGCTACTTTTGGCACGAATTATGGCCTTCAAATGTGACTCTGGGATATGTTTGTCCATTGCCTGCGAAGCACCGTCCTGAGATGATCGACTCTTTGCCATTTTTTAGTGCCAAACTTACTCTCCAAAAGCCCAACGGATTGAGATCAGAAATTTTTAGTGGCCATAATGCGCTAGAAACGAAACGAGGAACCTCCCTTTTAGATAATTTTTAGTTGACGCGTGGTGAGTGCAATGGCACTCAGTCCTGTTGGAATGGCCATGGTCTGCGGCTGAAATGTTTGTTTGCCCAGGGCTTCAATACGGTCTTTAGGACATTTTCCCGACTTGGCATTTATTTTGACCAAAAGGCCGATGAGTACAAACTGGGAGTGACCATTGGCCTTTACGGCCGCCACACCTTTTAGCTGACCTCTCTGGCAAGTAAACCGTATCATTTTGTTTATTCACAAACTACTGGAATGGTTTCTGATCGGATAAAACAAAATTCGGTAATTTACCACTTTCGTGCAAAAGAAGAAATCTTAGGTTAAGTTAGGTTAGGTTAGGTGGCAGCCCGATGTATCAGGCTCACTTAGACTATTCAGTCCATTGTGATATCACATTGGTGAACTTTTCTCTTATCACTGAGTGCTGCCCGATTCCATGTTAAGCTCACATGTTAAGCTCCTTGGTTTCTCATCGGAGAAAACTAAATTCGGTAATTTACCACTTTCGTGCAAAAGAAGAAACTCCTTGGCTCTTTCCAGTCTAACGTATTTATTGTGCAGCTCTTGGACTTAGAACTACAATGGCTTTAGTCCAAATTCATATTTATATTCTCCACCATAGGGGGTATATTGACTTTGTCATTTCATTGGTAACACATCGTATACGAACCCCCAATAGTGATGAAAGTCCGTCCGTTCGTAGAAACTTAGATAACTTCCGAACGAAACAAGCTATCGACTTGAACTTGAAGTAGAACTTTAAACCGGGCCCTTATTTTTCGGATCGTCACCGTTTTGTTTCATCCACTGTTTAGACGCGATGCAACACTGCCAACGACTTATTCTAAATGCTGGAGGGCTCTAACGGTAGCCATGTGTTTTCCAGCCAAATATAAAGCAATCACACTATCACAATTGAATTCCATTACGAATAATCCATCATCAACGTGGTACAATAGTTAACATGCCAGCCTTGCATACAAATGGTCTTGGGTTTAATGCCACTTTCGACTGAGCACTAAGAAATTTTTCAGCGGTGGATTAACATTTCTCAGTGTTTCAAAGCCTCTCTAAGTGGTTTCACCGTAATGTAAAAAGCAATTCGGACTCTAGAATTAGGTAGCTCATCGATAATAAATAAGTTCAACACTGCACTATCATAATATACTGAATAACGGGCTGTCTCTAGTAATTAAAATTGCCCATTTTAGAACTCCAGAAAAAACGAATCTGTGCCAAATTACAGAACGATATATCTAACATTGAAGGCTGAAACGTGATTACAACAAACATATGGACTGACGGGCATCGTTATTTCTCCCTGATCAAAAATACATATACATTATATAGTCGAAAATCGGTATATACCACACACAAAATGACAAACTTATCACCGTCCTGTGATGGTAGTTTTAAAATTGGAGTAAAACACTTCCCAACCCTGTTTCAAACAATCCTAACTTAACTACAGCAGTCAGCTGTCGAAATTGTTTTCGGCTATCAAACCCAAGTCCAAAAATCATAAAAACTAAGAAAAAATCTCAATTTGAATTTGACAAAGATACGCCACTCAATATTGTATAAAGTTCATGTCAGTCACGTCTATTTATTTTGTCCGTCCACAATGCTACCTCTTTTAATACAATGGCATACGGGGTCTACAACTAAACCAGTTCTTACAGCAGCGCTACTTGTAAAGTACATTGATTAAAATGTTCTTAAAACTAGCAACTCCGAGAAAATCACAGTAAACACATTCATATATGTATGCGAACATGTTCAAAATCCATTTAAAAAGCCACATTTATGCAAAGAGAATCGCACGAGGCAACAGACTTTAGATCATAATTTGCCTGTCGATTGTTCACTTGTAAGGCGGACTCTTACCTAATATCCACATGAACCAGACTGTAAACATAACTTTTTGCGGCTGCTGTTATTGTTGTTGTTGTGACCTCCTGATCTGATCTTAGTATGAAACACAAAAAAAATGGCAAACACTACGTTTATAGTCATGGTTTAAACCATCAGATAGGCTGTAACCAATGATAGAGTCGAAGCTTAAAAATTTGCAACAAAATTGGTGGTGTCGTTTGGTGCACAGTGGAAATAAAGTTGCTTAATAACATAGGCTGTACTTTGCGGATTTTTGTAATAAGCTACAAAGATCATGAAAAGCCAAAGGTGACATTTTTCTCACACTCGTGACAAATTATATATAATTATATAAACAGAATTAGATTAATTGGACTGAAAGTGAGTTTGTAAAAAAATATTTGTTTCGAAAGGCATACTTTAACATTTCAAAATATTCTTTTCAATTTATTTCTCATTTATTCAATTAATATTCTCAACTTTATGTTACACATTAGTTGGCATAAATATACACGCACGAAAAAGGCTGTTTTTCATATGTTTGGGTGTAAAAATTTGGAACTCAAAATTTTTAACATAATATTTTTAAGTGCAAGCATATAATGTTCATAAACTAGCATAACATGTTTGGGACATATATGTTCATATGTTAGAACATATTATGTTTGGGACATAAAATGTTTGTAAATATAATATGCTTGGATGCAAACATACATTAATTTGGAAATAGCCTATAAACATATTTGTGTTTGGAAAGAAAGACCTAGAGAGTATGCTGCAAGTAAACGAATGGAAGTAACCTATTGGCGCCTTAAAAATATATATACACAAAGAAAATTACATTAAAATTTTGTTCTGCCAGTGTACGCTCAAAGTGAAACATAATGTGTTAGAGCAATACAAACAATATTTTTTTTTTGTGGACCAATCACAAAAATATATATGTATGCTTGAAGCAAAATGTGTTTGGGGTACCTACACTCACAAACAAGTTTACTTTTGACCTTCCTTTAAAGATTTTGGTATTGATTCCGAGCCAAAAATGCGCGTTCTTTAAAATAAGGAAATTTTTTGCGACCTATCTGGCTTTAAATCTAGGATCTATAAAATTAAAATTAGGATACAGATCTCATTTATCAAATTTTCTTTCTATTTTTCCGGTATATTAATAAAGCTATTCGCATACAAACAAATGCCAGTTTAAAAATCCAAATTATGACGGATACTTCGAAGTAAAAGGAAGGAGGGAACTCAATCCTGACTCCCAATACAGAAGTGCTGGGTGGTCATTAACTGATACAAGGATTACCTTGCCAAATGAAAGCTAACCCTCATAATGTAGGCTATTACGTTACAATAGGTATGATGGTGGAGAAAGTATATAATAAGTATGATTTTTAAAGTTATATGATCATAACAGGTTGGCTGATAAGTCCCCGGTCTAACAAACAAAAACACATTTTTTTGTCAAAATTTTATTATTCAACATAGTTCCATTCAAGAGCGATACAATGATTATAACGACCTTCCAATTTTTTTGATACCATTTTGTTAGTACTCCTTCGGTTTTGCCTCAAAATAGGCCTCAGTTTCGGCGATCACCTCTTCATTGCAGCCAAATTTTTTTCCTGCGAGCATCCTTCTGAGGTCTGAGAACAAGAAAAAGTCGCTGGGGCCAGATCTGGAGAATACGGTGGGTGAGGAAGCAATTCGAAGCCCAATTCATGAATGTTTGCCATCGTTCTCAATGACTTGTGGCACGGTGCGTTGTCTTGGTGGAACAACACTTTTTTCTTCATACGGGGCCGTTTTGCCTCGATTTCGACCTTCAACCGCTCCAATAACGCCATATGATAGTCACTGTTGATGGTTTTTTCCTTCTCAAGATAATCGATAAAAATTATTCCATGCGCATCCCAAAAAAACAGAGGCCATTACTTTGCCAGCGGACTTTTGAGTCTTTCCACGTTTCGGAGACGGTTCACCGGTCGCTGTCCACTCAGCCGACTGTCGATTGGACTAAGGAGTGTAGTGATGAAGCCATGTTTCATCAATTGTCACATATCGACGGAAAAACTCGGGTGTATTACGAGTTAACAGCTGCAAACACCGCTCAGAATCATCAATACGTTGTTGTTTTTGGTCAAATGTGAGCTCACGCACAGAGCTTCCGCATATCCAAATATTGATGAATGATATGACCAACACGTTCCTTTGATATCTTTAAGGCCTCTGCTATCTCGATCAACTTCATTTTACGGTCATTCAAAATCATTTTGTGGATTTTTTGATGTTTTCGTCGGTAACCACTTCTTTCGGGCGTCCACTGCGTTGAATTTTGCATACCAATCAATTATTGTTGATTTCCCTGGGGCAGAGTCCGGAAACTCATTATCAAGCCAAATTTTTGCTTCCACCGTATTTTTTCCCTTCAGAAAACAGTATTTTATCAAAACACGAAATTCCTTTTTTTCCATTTTTTTCGCAATAACAAAAGTTGCTTCACAAAAGACGCTCTAACTCACAAACTAATTGACTTACAGATGTCAAATTTTGACACGAATCATTTGAAGGTTGGTACTATACAAAAATAATATGCATTTATACTAGCGACGCCATCTATGTGTCAAACCGGGGACTTATCAGCCAACCTGTTATATACACCCAGAGAAGGAATATTTTTCAAGAGTAAAATGTTATTTTTGAACTGTGAACATGTAACATGTTTGTCACAATCATGTTTAGGTTGTCATGTCAGTCCATTGTGATACCACATTGGTAAACTTTTCTCTTATCACTGAGCGCTGCCCGATTCCATGTTAAGCTCAATGACAAGGGACGTCCTTTTTATAGCGTAGTCCGAACGGCGTTCCAAATTGCAGTGAAACCACTTAGGATCTCAAGCTTTAATTTAAGTTATAATACATATATATTTACTTGATACTTTCCATAGAGTTTCACAATTTATTTCACATTGATTGGTGTAAATACAACTTTTTTTGCTGACTGTATGTAATATAGTAGAATGTAATGTTGAACATATTTTCGGAATCTTCCGACCATATCTGTAATATATGCAAAAAACAAAAAAAAAAAACATTGGTCGAAGCAGGGATCGACCCACGACCCTTGGCATGCAAGGCGGACGTAGCAACCACTGCTCCACAATGTCCAACTAAATGTACGCTTCTGTTAAATAAAGTTTGTTTAATCGGCTCGTGGGCGCCGCAAGTTATGCTATATAAATATAACTTATATGGATAATTGTCTATTGATGACAATAACAGCTACATATCTCAGTGGTTAGTGTGTTGGCTTACAAAGTGCATGGTCCGCGGTTCGATTCTCCGTCCAGGCGAAAGGTAAAATTTATAAAATCGAATAATTTCTTCTACATTGTTTGTATTACAGAAAAGGTGCTAAAGAACTAAAAAACCTCGTAGAAGTGAGAAAGATGTGAGGGAAAATGCAATTAGCCAGAAAAAAAATTTTTTTGAGTTAGTCTTTATGAAATTGTTTTTACATCTTAGAAAAGAATAAACGAATAAACACTTCCTTTCAGCGAAAAGCAAATGAGAAACGAACTTTGTTTGTCTAAAATCTCGTTTGGGAGGAAAGAATTATTTTTTTGGGTGTAGATGTTCAGAATATGGTTTTTATAGACAATTTTTTTGTTTGACAAAGGACCATCATCCCGTAATTATTAAGTTTCCACATAACAGCGTCAAAGGTGATATGCCGTAATGATTTATAAGAAATTCTTAATTAGAGCGAAAGTTTGTGATTTTTAATGCAGTTTTTAAGTTACTAAAATTATTCTGCTTCAATGTTTCAAATCCATGATGGATGATATTTTAGAGCGACCTGCTTGGTTTTTACATGCTATTAATAGTTATTCATATATATTTTTAAAATATTCATAGGTTTACTCAAAATATTAGTGTGTAAAATTTCATTTCCACAATACTCAATGCAGCATTTAGTATTGTGGCCGATTTTTGAGCAGCCAATATTTAGTATTACTTTCGTTGGTACCATGTAAATAGAAGTAAATGTACTGGACCGCATAGGCAGCTTTTCTTTATGTTTGTCTTATATCTAAAAACTCAAAAGCAATACGCATTTCGAATTACCTCTTGTCCATGCAAATTGAAATATTAATATATCATTTGTTAGTTAGATATTCAACTCATATACCATTCACCAACAAATGTGAATTATAAATAAGTCGATCTAGGGATATAAATATTTAAGATCAAAAAACATTGTTGATTTATTTGCCTAAAAAGACACTATTAGTCTTTAATAAAAAAATGTACAAAAAAATCACTCTCTTCTCGAATCAGTTTCAAAGTCTTTTCATTTTCCACAACGTAAACGCAAAAATACCATGACTATATCAAAGAAACCTTGCAAAACATGGATGATACTGTACTGATTATTAAATTTGTTGATCTGAATCTGCCCAATTTTTAAACGTTTTGCAAGAGACCGAAAATTTAAAATGTCCCAAATGATCAACATAAACAACTTAATTTTGCACATCTGTTTGTAATGAAGAAGATACTACGAGATCAAGGGAATGTTTATGTTTATCAGAATTGCAACCTTCACCTTATATTCGTGAAGGGTCTATTGCATTTACATCAATTCAATTTGATGTTATATTTTTTGTGTGTTGTCGGAAAAAAATCCTAATTTACATTACAATAGGTGCTTAATATCAAATAATATTTTTTATTGTTTATATCTTATATAAATTAGACATTTTAGGCGATTTAAATTTACATTTTTATCATTTTATTTAAATAACAAGTAAGTAAAGTCTAAAGTCGGGCGGACCGACTGTATTATACACTTTACCACTTTGTAGACCAAAATTTGTGTTACAATCTCAACTCCTTCATCAAGGTTTATATTCCCATATACAAATATTTATATCTTAACCAATTTGGAGACAATTTTTTGTACTTGTACAAAATATCTAGAACTAAATTTTAAATCGGTTGATGTCCTGGGATGAAGCACAATGTTACTAAAAAAAATATGGGAAACATTTAAATCTGAACCAATTTTGAGGTAACTTCGCAAAAGCGTATTTATGATTTATCGGTCGATAGATGTGTATTAGAGTAATAGGAAAATTTAAGTAATATTTACAAGTTTTCGACTTAGCAGTGGTGATTTTATAAGGAAAATGTGGGTATTTTGGCCTACATCGGAAAAACATATATATGGAAGCTATATCGAAATCTGAACCGATTTCAATCAAATTTCACATGCATAGTTGCTATGTTAATTCTACTCGCTCTGCAAAATATCACGTAAATCAGAGTAAAACTTTTTCCTCTGTGGTCATATTAGTCCAAATCGGGCGAATGATATATATGGGAGCTATATCTAAATCTGAACCGATTTAAAACTAAATTTGGCATAATTAACGATACTTTTAAACGCACTCCTTGCGCAAAATTTGAAGCAAATCAGGACAAATTCTGGTTTTTGTGGCCATATAAGTTGAAATCGGACGAAAGATATATATGGGAGCTATATCTAAATCTGAACCGATTTGGCTGATATTTTGCATATTTTACAAGAACCGCAAACCATTTGGATGCACGAATTTTTAAGAAAATACGTTGATAAATACGTCAATTATGACCAGATCGGTTATAAATATATATGGCAGCTATATCTAAATCTGAACCGATTTTTTTTTTTCAAAATCAACAGCGATTGTCTTTGAGCTAAAGTAAAACTCTGTGCCAAATTTGAGAACGATCGGACTTAAACGGCGACCTGTACTTTGCACACAAAATTACATATACTGACAGACAGACGGACATCGCTAACTCGACTCAGAATTTAATTCTAAGACGATCGGTATACTCAGACTTTGGGTCTCAGACTTTTCCTTCTTGGCGTTACATACAAATGCACAAACCTATTATACTCTGTACCACAGTAGTGGTGAAAGGTATGAAGAGCATTGAAAGAATTTTTAGTATATTGGAAAATTTATAAAACTTTTGAAAATCATTTCAGTCCGCTTTTAATTGTAGAATAATTTTATTCAATTCAAGGTTTGCCATTTTTATTCGGTGAAACATTGAAATTGCATATTTTAAACATTAACGTAATAACAGTTTTGGAAATCGAATTTATCCACATGTGTTCAAAATTTCGTTTAATTTATGTTTAGGAAGAAGTGATTCTAGGGAAGGTCTTATTCAAACGTTAGCTTAAATTTAGAGAATTCACAGCGAAAATAGGCTTGATACTTCAATAGAAATGGATCTCGGTAATTTGGATGATCCAGACAATGTATAAAATTTTATTGCAGTATATGCAATTCACGCATGGAGAATAAATAGGTTTGGCTCTATGGTGTTTAAAGTGGATGAATTTTTAGATATTTTAAATTGAAATAATGATAGCCCCTTTCGATTAATTATCGTACAATTTTAATTTAATTTAAGTTAAAACCTGATACTTAGCAATTACCCCGGTCGGAGTGGGACAGACACGAAAAGTAAGACAAAAGGAGTACATGATTTAACGGAATATTTTCAAATTTTAAGCTAATCATATAGCCAATAAATTCGAGACATTACCTGCAAAACGATTCCATATGTTTCTACAGCTTTTTACACCACTGCCAGACTACCAATACATTATAATGTTTCAATCGGGCAGCACTCATTGAAATAAAGGGCTGGGGTGTCAATAGAACCAATGTCATCTTTCATTTCTAGTTTTACACTGTAAACTAAGTAAGACTTTGCGTCATTTTCCCTGTAAATTAACTTCCCAGCAAAAAAAAAACGTCGCCAAAAAAGTACACGCAGAGAAGAAACATGATTGTCACAATCATACTCGAAGAGCACAATAATATGATAAGAGTTATTTTTGCGGCGACCAATTAACATTTTCACCTGCAACCATGTTTGCTCAGTAAGAAATATAAAATTGTCCTCATCTAAAATGTTATTATATTGATAAAAATAATTTAGTTTATTTCAAAAGACAATGGTCACGATCTAAAATATTTTTCTTCCAGTTAAAAGAAAATGGTCACAACTTAAAATGTTTTGATCTTTATGAAACAACTTTTTTCGTCGTCAAAAATGGACGCCACTTGAGAAAAGAAAACACAAAATTAACTTAATTTATTTGTTTTTATACCCTCCACCATAGGATGATACCCCCCATCATTCCGTTTGTAACACATCGAAATATTGCTCTAAGACCCCATAAAATTTTTATATTAAAGTTATTATATTCTGGGTCGTGGTGAAATTCTGAGCCGATCTAAGCATGTACGTCCGTCCATCCGTCTGTTGAAATCAGAAAGAAACAAGCTATCGACTTGAAACTAGGCACAAGTAGTTGTTATTGATGTAGGTCGAATGGTATTGTCCTTATCGGACCACTTTTACGTATAGCGCCCATATAAACCGACGCTCAGATTTGGTTTGCAGAGCCTCTTGGAAGAGCAAAATTCATCCGATCCGGTTGAAATTTGGTATATGATGTTAGTATACGCTTTCTGGGAGCCACCGTGGTGCAATGGTTAGTATGCCCGCCTTGCATACACAAGGTCGTGGGTTCGATTCCTGCTTCGACCGAACACCAAAAAGTTTTTCAGCGGTGGGTTATCCCACCTCAGTAATGCTGGTGACCAGCGTTGCCAATTTAGCTTTTTTCCCGCTAGATTTGGCTTTTTTTGAAGACGTTTAGCGGGGAAAAAATGCATTTAGCTTTTAGCTTTTTTTCTGGCTTTTTTTCATGACCCTTTTGTTAATTTTGGCTTTTTTTATTTTCGACATGTTCCTATTGAAATATGGATAAAACTTCGTTTTTATCTAAGCCTTGCTGCCAGAATAAGGGTTTCCACATATTTCAATTCCTTATAAAGGGTGATTCTTTTGAGGTTAGGATTTTCATGCATTAGTATTTGACAGATCACGTGGGATTTCAGACATGGTGTCAAAGAGAAAGATGCTCAGTATGCTTTGACATTTCATCATGAATAGACTTACGATCTGCCACAACGTCGAATTTTCAGTGAATGGGCCCTAGAAAAGTTGGCAGAAAATCCGCTTTTTTATCGACAAATTTTGTTCAGCGATGAGGCTCATTTCTGGTTGAATGGCTACGTAAATAAGCAAAATTGCCGCATTTGGAGTGAAGAGCAACCAGAAGCCGTTCAAGAACTGCCCATGCATCCCGAAAAATGCACTGTTTGGTGTGGTTTGTACGCTGGTGGAATCATTGGACCGTATTTTTTCAAAGATGCTGTTGGACGCAACGTTACGGTGAATGGCGATCGCTATCGTTCGATGCTAACAAACTTTTTGTTGCCAAAAATGGAAGAACTGAACTTGGTTGACATGTGGTTTCAACAAGATGGCGCTACATGCCACACAGCTCGCGATTCTATGGCCATTTTGAGGGAAAACTTCGGAGAACAATTCATCTCAAGAAATGGACCGGTAAGTTGCCCACCAAGATCATGCGATTTGACGCCTTTAGACTATTTTTTGTGGGGCTACGTCAAGTCTAAAGTCTACAGAAATAAGCCAGCAACTATTCCAGCTTTGGAAGACAACATTTCCGAAGAAATTCGGGCTATTCCGGCCGAAATGCTCGAAAAAGTTACCCAAAATTGGACTTTCCGAATGGACCACCTAAGACGCAGCCGCGGTCAACATTTAAATGAAATTATCTTCAAAAAGTAAATGTCATGGACCAATCTAACGTTTCAAATAAAGAACCGATGAGATTTTGCAAATTTTATGCGTTTTTTTTAAAAAAAAAGTTATCAAGCTCTTAACAAATCACCCTTTATAAACTGTCAGTAAATTATTAGGAATATTAGCATTTGACTCGTTATTCCTTTTTATGTTATTATAATTTGGTTATAATAGCATTTGTGAATTTCTCTTCTTCAATAGCCGATAAATTCTTTTTGTCCTTATAGTTAAGTGATTCAACTTAAAAATTCTAAAAAATTCTTAAAATTAATGAAATAGTCTTTAAATTTGTGGAGTTTTTGTATCTTGACCACAAACCAAAATAGCGTTCAAAAATAGAAGAGGTTTTTCAACATTTTATTTTAAAAACGTATACATAGAATAATTTCTACTTAAAGCCGAGTCTGAATTTGGAAGTTTAAGTTGTCGTTAGCACGTTTTTAAAGCACTGTGATAGCTCATGAAGAAAAAGCTGAAAAAACGAATAAATTCAAATCTGACTCGGAATCAATACCAAAATCATTAGTGTACAAAATCTTTGGAACGGAACATAGAAATAATTAAGGAAATAAAGTTTTGAATGTGGTATTATTTTTTTTTTAACATCAAAAACATGCAATGAAAAAATTCGTAGTGATGGGATCAAAACAAATCTGCTATATATTAATGGAATGGATTTACATTTACGAAAATTAGACAACAATAGGTTTGTATGGGAAATTTTCGAATAAAAGTTATTCAGTATAAACTTGCAAGACAGTTAGAATGGGTTTTATTCTCTTGGGTAAAATTAGGAGAAGTGTGTACACGTTCACGAATTTATCATTAATTCAGTTAAAACGAAATATATTGATATTTTCTTATGCAGTTCTATGTGACATTGTGCAATATATCGCACATTGGACTTGTTGATGATTAACCAGCTGACAATTGCAAATTTACTGGGAAAAATGTTTTTACTAGGAAATATAAACGAAGGACTTCCAGTAAAAATTTGTGATAGTAATCAAAATGTATTGAGTATGCAAGCAGACCTAATATGACTTAAATTTTCTTACAGTCTCACAGAAATTGAATTAAAATGAACACAATTAAAATAATATGCATTTTAAGTGAAATAAAGCCTTTAAATTTGTTAAATTTCAATCAAAAATGTGACTTTTGATACAAAACATTTTAGCTTTTTTTCTAGCTATTTTTTAAAATTTTTTAGCTTTTTTGGCTAGTTTTTTGGACAAATCTAGCGGTTTTTTGTGAAACAATTCTGGCAACGCTGCTGGTGACATTTCTGAGGGTTTCAAATCTTCTCTAAGTGGTTTCACTGCAATGTGGAACGCCGTTCGGACTCGGCTATAAAAAAAGGAGGTCCCTTGTCATTGAGCTTAACATGGAATCGGGCAGCACTCAGTGATAAGAGAGAAGTTCACCAATGTGGTATCACAATGGACTGAATAGTCTAAGTGAGCCTGATACATCGGGCTGCCACCTAACCTAACCTAACCTAGTATACGCTCTCTAACAACCATGCAAAAATTGGTCCATATCGGTCCATAATTATATATAGCACCCATATAAACCGATCCCCAGATTTGGCTTGCAGAGGATTTAAGAGAAGCAAATTTCATCCGATCCGGCTGAAATTTGGTACATGGTGTTAGTATATGGTCTCTAACAACCATTCAAAAATTGGTCCACATCGGTCAATAATTATGTATAGCCCCCATATAAACCGATTCCCCGATTTGGCTTGCAGAGGATTTAAGCGACGCAAATTTCATCCAATCCGGCTGAAATTTGGTACATGGTGTTAGTATATGGTCTCTAACAACCATTCAAAAATTGGTCCACATCGGTCAATAATTATATATAGCCCCCATATAAACCGATTCCCCGATTTGGCTTCCGGATCCTCTAAAAGAAGCAAATTTCATCCGGTCCGGCTGAAATTTGGTACATGGTGTTAGTATATGGTCTCTAATGACCATGCAAAAATTGGTCCACATCGGTCAATAATTATATATAGCCCCCATATAAACCGATCACCAGATTTGACCTCTGGAGCCTCTTTGAAGACCAAAATTCATCTGATTCAGTTGAAATTTAGTACGTGGTGTTAATATATGGCCTCAAACACCCATGCAAAAATTGGTCGAAATCGGTCCATAATTATATATAGCCCCTATATAAACCAATCCCCAGATTTGACCTTCGGAGCCCCTTGGAAGAGCAAAATCCATCCGATTCCGTTGAAATTTGGTACGTGATGTTAGTATATGGTATCCAACAGCCATGCATGAATTGGTTCATATCAGTCCATAATTATATATAGCCCCCATATAAACCGATCCCCAGATTTGACCTCTGGTGCCTTTTGGAGAAGCAAAATTCATCCGATCTGTTTGAAATTTGGTACGTGGTGGTAGTATATGATATTTAACAACCATGCCAAAAGTGGTCCATATCAGTCCATAATCATATATAGCCCCCATATAAACCGATCCCGAGATTTGGTTTTGGAGCCTCTTAGAGGAGCAAATTTCATCCGAGTCAGTTGAAATCAGATAAATCGATCGCCAATCACACAAAAATTGGTCCATATCAAGTTCATAATTGTATATTGCCCCCTATAAGCGACCCCCATATTTCAATTCTAGCTCTCTACGTACCGTGCAAAAGTCCATATCGATTCGTAATTATTTGTAGACTTACCTATACATACCTTTTTTGTCTAATATATACCACGTATGGACTAACTCACAATTTAGAAACGATGTTAAGAAGTTTTAAGATACCACAACCCACGTAATTCGATTGTAGATGACAGTATTACGTAGAAGTTTCTACACAATCCGTGGTGGAGGGTACATAAGATTCGGCCTGGCGGAACTTACGGCCGTATATACTTGTTATTCTTTTAAAACATTGTTTCCACTAAATTACATAACCAATAAATTACTTTGTTAGTACAATATTCAAATAATATTAGGAAATGCATTAACAAATTTTAATATTTCCAAAGAAACAAAATGCAGTGCAATGGCTTTTTTGGATTTTTTTTGGTTAATTTATAAATCATCAAGTATGTGTCTTAAGTCTTTTGTTTGTGGGTTCATATTATGGAAAAGACATAGCAATTTTTTCCTTTTAGTTTAGGTGATAACCACTAAAATCAACTGAAAAATTCTCCATAGACATTGTTGTTTATGATTGAAAAACAAAAGTTTTTTTTTTAGGGGGAAAAAGAAGAAATATTATTAGATGTATTAGTGCAAGTGTCCATGTAGTTGTAATGCATTTGCTCAAAGGAATATTTTATTTTTCTGATTGTACATACTTGTGTTGGCTTGCCGCAAGTGGGATAGATGATTTTACATTTTATTTAACGACTCTACCTTCGTTTGCAATTTTTAAGATATAAAAAAAAAACTTATGCAAGAAGCGAATGTTTTTTGTTTCTGCATACTATCATGTATTAGCAACACAAATATCCGATAAAATCTTTCGACAATTGCAAATGACACGGCACATTATGATAAAAATACAGTAGTAAAGATTTTTAACAATCCGTTTAAATTAGTTAAAACCCATAATAGTTCCTGCTATAAGAGTTAAGGCATAGCGATTTGAAGACAATTGTAAGCAGTATTGTTTTCGATATAACTAAAAATCATATAATCTTAAGGTAAAATAAAATGACCCTATACTCGGATATAGGTCAATTTGAAAAGTGTATTGTAACGATGGAATAGGCACTTCGTAGGTTTATGGTATTAGTTGATTTTAACAAAACGTTGCCTTATGTGAAAAATGTTCCATATTTTAAATATGTTTTGCTTACTTCACATGAAAATGAACTAAACATTAGAAAACAAAAAGGACAATTTTCTTTAAAATAATAAAATATTAATTAAAAGAAAGTTTATTATCTTTTCTTCAAAATTTGAGTCCTTCCATTAAAGTCTAAGGCAAAGACGAAACAGAAAAATATTTTTGATTTAAGGAAATCATCCTTAAATTAGTTGAACTATTGAATCTTTAGATACAAATGCTTCAAATATAGGCTAGGACTTATTACGAACTTTTGTATCTTTAGTTTAAAGATTTGTTTTGGAACTAAGAAAATATTTTTATACCCTCCACCATAGGATGGGGGTATATTAACTTTGTCATTTCGTTTGTACACAGAAAAAAATATCACCAAAATATTTCCAATTAAAAAGTTAATTGAAGTTGAAAATTTTTTCAATTAATAAATTAATTGATATAATTAACTTTTTAATCATGGTAGAAAATTAAGTTAATTAAGTCAATGATTGAACATTTTAAAATTTTTAATTAAAAAATTAATTGATACAATTAACTTTTTAATCAAATTCGGAAGACTAATTCAGTTAAAAAAAGTGCTGATTTTTTTTTTAATTTTTAATGAAAAATGTATTTCAACCAATCATTTGTTAATCCAAATAAAAACTTTAAGCCAATTCAGAAAGTAATTAAAAATAGTTACCTTTTTAAATTAATAAATTATTTGAGTTTTGCAATCAACATCAATTAAAATTTGCTGAAAAAAATCAATTAATTTTTTAATCAAGAATTTTTTCTTTGCCCAATTAAAACTGTAATTGATACTATCATTTTCGTGATCGAAGACATTTCAATTAAAAAATTAATTGGATCAATTAATTTGGTGATTGAATCAGAAAAAAAAATTTTTTGTGTGTAACACATCGATATATTGCTCCAAGACCCCATAAAGTATATTCTGGGTCGTGATCCGTCCGTCCGTCTGTTAAAATCACGCTAACTTCCGAAGAAACCAAGCTATCGACTTGAAACTTGGCACAAGCAGTTGTTATAGATTTAGGTCGGGTGGTATTGCCAATGGGCCATATCGGTTCACTTTTACGTATAGCCCCCATATAAACGGGCCACCAGATTTGGCTTGCTGAGCCTCTAAGAGAAGCATTTTTTATCCGATTCGGCTGAAATTTGGTATATGGTGTTGGTATATGGTCTCTAACAACCATGCAAAAATTGGTCCACATCGGCCCGTAATTATATACAGCCCCCCATATAAACCGATCCCCAGATTTGGATTGCGGAGCCTCTAAGAGAAGCTAATTTCATCCGATCTGGCTGAAATTTAGTACGTGGTGTTAGTATATGGTATTTAACAACCATGCCAGAATTGGTCCATATCGGTCCATAATTATATGTAGGCCCCATATAAACCGATCCCCAGATTTGGCTTGCGGAGCCTCCAAGAGAAGCAAATTTCATCCGATCCGGTTGAAATTTGGTACGTGGTGTTAGTATATGGTCTCTAACAACCATGTCAGAATTGGTCCATATCGGTCCATAATTATATATAGCCCCCACATAAACCGATCCCAGATTTGGCTTGCGGAGTCTCTAAGAGAAGCAAATTTCATCCGATCCGGTTGAAATTTGGTACGTGGTGTTAGTATATAGTCTCTAACAACCATGCCAGAATTGGTCCATATCAGTCCATAATTATATATAGCCCTTATATAAACCGATCCCCAGATTTGGCTTGCGGAGCATTTAAGAGAATCAAATTTCATCCGATCCGGTTGAAACTTAGTACGTGGTGTTAGTATATGGTCTCTAACAACCAGCGTTGCCAATTTAGCTTTTTCCCGCTAGATTTGGCTTTTTTTGAAGACGTGTAGCGGGAAAAAAAATGCATTTAGCTTTTAGCTTTTTTTCTGGCTTTTTTTCATGACCCTTTTAGCTATTTTTGGCTTTTTTTATTTTCGACATGTTCCTATTGAAATATGAAATAATTCGAAGCTCAATTGAAGCATTAATAATTATTCCAGCCATTATCCGGGCATTTTTGGAGCAAATACACCTTGTTGTAAAGTTTTTTCCTCGTATTCGTAAAAGTTATCGTAAACTTTAAATCTACTATAACCATACAAATTCCTTATATAAACTGTCAGTAAATTATTAGGAATATTAGCATTTGACTCGTTTATCCTTTTTATGTTATTATAATATTCTAAATTTATTATGATATTACTAAACTAAAATAGTAGATGTGAATTGCTTTGTACACTAAAAAAACATTGTCGTGAGGCCAAAGATCTCATGTCCTTAAAATACGTCCGCGAATTTTGGTTATAATAGCTTTTGTGAATTTGTCTTATATAAACTTTTTTCCTTGTTGTTAATTGATTTAACTTAAAAGTGGGTATCTTTACATGAAATAAGGCTAGGGTCAATTCTACAAAATTCTTAAAATTAATTAAATAGTCTTTAAATTTGTGGAGTTTTGTATCTTGACCACAAACCAAAATAGGGTTCAAAAATAGAAGAGGGTTTTCAACATTTTATTTTAAAAACGTATACATAGAATAATTTCTACTTAAAGTAGAGTCTGAATTTGGAAATTTAAGTTTTCGTTAGCACGTTTTTAATGCACTGTGGTAGTTCATGAATAAAAAGCTGAAAAAACGAATAAGTTCAAATTTGACTCGGAATCAATACCAAAATCATTAGTGTTCAAAATCTTTGGAACCGAACATAGAAATAATATAATAATAATAAATAAAATAATAATAATAAAGTTTTGAATGTGGTATTATTTTTTTAACATAAAAATATGCAATAAAAAAATAAAATATTTATTAATGGAATGGATTTACATTTACGAAAATTGGACAACAATGGGTTTGTAGGGAAATTTTTGAATAAAAGTTATTCAGTATAAACTTGCAAGATAGTTAGAATGGGTTTTATTCTCTTGGGAAATATTAGGAGAAGTGTACTCGTTCACGAATTTATCACTAATTCAGTTAAAATGAAATATGTTGATATTTTCGAATGCAGTTCTATGTGACATTGTGCAATATATCGCACATTTGACTTGTTGATGATTAACCAGCTGATAATTGCAAGTTTACTGGGAAAAATGTTTTTACTAGGAAATATAAACGAAGGACTTCCAGTAAAAATTTGTGATAGTAATCCAAATGTATCGAGTACGCAAACAGAGCTAATATGACTTAGATTTTCTTACGGTCTCACAGAAATGGAAATAAAATGAATACAATTAAAATAATATGCATTTTAAGTGAAATAAAGCCTTTAAATTTGTTAAATTTCAATCAAAAATGTGACTTTTGATACAAAAAAATTTAGCTTTTTTTCTAGCTATTTTTTAAAATTTTTTAGCTTTTTTTGGCTAGTTTTTTGGACAAATCTAGCGGTTTTTGGTGAAACAATTCTGGCAACGCTGCTAACAACCATGCCAGAATTTGTCCATATTGGTCCATAATTATATATATCCCCCATATAAACCGATCCCCATTTGACCTCCGGAGCCTCTTGAGGGAGCAAAATTCATCCGCTCCGGTTGAAATTTGGTACATTTCGCTAGTGTATGGCCGATAACGGCCATGCCAAAATTGGTCCGTATCGATCTATATTATATAAATCAAACCCAAATACATCGATCCCCAATCACAGAAAAAAACACAATTGTCACTCGAGCCAAAAATAACTACCAAAAATTTATTGCCATAGAAAATGTTGTCAAAATTTTATATTTCTATAGAAATTTTTTTCAAAATTTTATTTCTGTAGAAAATTTTGTCAGAATTTTATTTCTCAAAATGTTATTTCTATAGAAAATTTATGAAGCATTTCATAGTTGGAGAGGAATATTTCGCAAAATCTTCCAAAACATCAAGACTTCTACCAATCTACCAATTAGTAAAAAATATGTAATTTTTGATAGACTCCTGTTCATAATTGTACTCGTATATAAACCCCATATATGTTAATTTTCACTTCCACGAATTTTTTTAGTTCTTGGCACCGTTTTCTGTAATACAAATATGTAATTTTTGATAGACTCCTGTTCATAATTGTACTCGTATATAAACCCCATATATGTTAATTTTCACTTCCACGAATTTTTTTAGTTCTTGGCACCGTTTTCTGTAATACAAATAATGTTGAAGAAGTTATTCAATTTTATATTTTTTTTTTAATTTTACCTTTTGCCAGGACGAGGAATCGAACCGAGGACCGTACAGTTTGTAAGCCAACACCATATCCATTGGGCTATGTAGCTGTAGCGATTATCGTTATAAGTTATATATGCAAACAAAACATTATTTAACAGAAACATACATTTGCGTGGAGCTATGGTTTGCATGTCCGCCTTGCATGCAAAGGGTCGTGGGTTCAATCGCTGCTCCGACCGAACACCACAAAATTTTTTTAATTTACTCATTTATATTTATACTATATTAATTTTTTATAATGAAACTTCGAAATGTGGGTTATTAAAGATTTACACTCAGAAACAGTGCTTGATATAAACGAAATTGACTGAGTTGTTGGATAAAATATTATTTTTTATTGCAAAAATAAAAATTTTGTAACAAAAACTCTGTTTGGTATAAAAGTTTGAAATTTTGGAAGGAATTCAAAAACTCTAACAAAAGAAGAAGCCACCGTGGTGCAATGGCTAGAATGCCCCCCTTGCATACACAAGGTCGTGGTTTCGAACCCAGCTTCGACCAAACACCAAAAATTTATTTCAGCGGTGGATTATCCCACCTCAGTAATGCAGGTGACATTTCTGAGTGTTTCAAAGCTTCTCTAAGTGGTTTCACTGCAATGTGGAACGCCGTTCGGACTCGGCTATAAAAAAGGAGGTCCCTTGTCATTGAGCTTAACATAGAATCGGGCAGCACTCAGTGATAAGAGAGAAGTACACCACTGTGGCATCACATTGGACTGAATTGTCTAAGTGAGCCTGAAATATCGGGCTGCCACTATACCTAACCTAACAAAATAAGAACGTAATGCCCGCTTTTGTTTTTGAAGGTGTCCGTCAACTCCTCTTGGACTACTTATTAATAAAGAGGAACTAAACTTTGTTTTTATACATTTTACTGTTTAATTTTTCACTATTACCTCCTTTTTCATTTTACTGTCGCAACTCCAACAAAAGTATTGTGCCCTTTCGTTATTTTTATGAAGATCCCTTTGTAATTTTTGTATATTTACCACCTTTTTTTAATGTCCTTTGACTGAATATTTTGACTTACTCGTCGTTCCGTTCTAATTTCTTTTAACGAACCAAGAAAAAATGTTGCCCATAATGCTAGAATGATAAACAAAACACATTTTTTCCAAATGTACTCTCTTGGTTCCGAATGTCTATTCTCTTTACTCCGAATGCCCATTCTAATATTCAAATTAAATAATATTTATACGGTGTTCTCACCAAGCATGTTTTGGGGTTTGAAATGTTTTCCCTTCATAAGCACTTCAAAACGAGTCGTTTTCGCCATACTAAAAAACAAGTTCAAAACACAAGTTTTCCTCCAAAACACGTCAATTTTAGAATGTGAACCCACCAAAATAACATACCCTATTCCCAATATATGTCAAAACATTGAAATAAATTTCATAGAACAAAAAAGAATAAACAAAGGCTTTGAAGAACATGGACATGTAAAATAACTTAAAAATTTGTTTCTCTTGCGTTCGCGGTAATTATTTGAACATACGTTGCATATATGTGAATTTAGAGTAAATGGGAATTTCGAGATTCCATGGCAACCGTCAAACTAAAACATCTCAACTCGGTGTGAACGTTGAAATGTTTTGGAAAAGCGAATGAGGAAAACGAGTCAGTGGAAACATAGCATTAGACTTAAGCATATCAAATTTTGGCCTTATCACAAAACAGTTTTCCGAAACAACATACAAGCGGTTTCACAGAAATTGCTCTCTTTTGATTATCTCGCTGTGTTATGTTGATATCTTTCGTCAACCCTCTCGGTTTTCATCTCTATTTCTTTCTCTATACTCTCTCTGTCGCTCTCTGAATCAAATATCACTACATATATATGTTTACTCGAAATTTGTAAATTTATATATGTTTACATTCACACATATTATTTTTATGAAACATTCATGCCCCAAACATAATATATTCTAACATATTAACATATGTGTCCCAAACATTTAGTTTTACTTTAGGAACATTGCATGTTTGCACTTAAATATATTGTGTTTAAAAATTGTACCCGAAACACATTTTGTTTATATTGGAACATATGAAAAACATATTTTTCTAACAGTGTAGTTAAAAAATTTCCCATAACATAGTTTACTTTTTTTCTGTGTACTAATAACCTTAAAAATGTCAAGCTTTACGATGGAGTAGTCAGTTGGCAGATTGCAACACTAGGGTTGCCCACTCCAAAGATTATAAATTGTAGGAAGATAGGAAATTAGCTACTGAGGAGATCGAACCATTTACCAGATTAGTTTAATACTCGAACCAAACCCGTATACGACAAGTATTGACATAGCATTAAAATACCAATAAAAAGAAATGAAGTGCACGAAATAAATTTCCATAAAGGGGAAAATCTAATTTTTTTGTTGTTGCGTAAAATTTAACATTGTTTCATTAAGAAACATAAATTTTTCATTTAAAAAATAAAAACGAAAAACAACAAAAATATTACAAACATGTATTAAACAAATCTGGTAAATGCAACATTTGGTATGACGCAAGCCAATTTCCTATATTACTCAAATCAAAACAAGTATATACGGCCGTAAGTTCGGCCAGGCCGAAGCTTATGTACCCTTCCTCATGGATTGCGTAGAAACTTCTAAACACTGCCATCCACAATCGAATTACTTAAGTTGCGGTAACGCTTGCCGATGGCAAGGTATCTTAAAACCTCCTAACACCATCTTCTAAATTGTATGTAAGTCCATACGTGGTATATATTAAATCGAAAAAGATCGATCCAATACGTATATAATTCAGTTTGACAAAGTAGACATAAAATGTTGTCAAAATTTTCTACAGAAATAAAATTTTAACAAAATTTTCTATAGAAATAAAATTTTCACAAAATTTTCTATAGAAATAAACTTTTGACAAAATTTTCTATAGAAATAAAATCTTGGTAGATTATTTTTGGCTCTAGTGGCAACCATGATTATGAACCGATATGGACCAATTTTTGTGTGATTGGACCAATTTTGGTATGGTTGTTAGCGACCATATACTAACACCACGTTCCTAATTTGAACCGGATCGGATGAATTTTGCTCCTCCAAGAGACTCCGGAGGTCAAATCTGGAGAACGTGTTATATGGGGGCTATATATAATTATGGACCGATATGGACCAATTCTTGCACGCTTTTTAAATATCATATACTAACACCATGTTCCAAATTACAACCGGATTGGATGAAATTTGCTTCTCTTGGAGATTTCGCAAGCCAAATCTGTGGATCGGTTTATATGGGGGTTATATATAATTATGGACCGATGTGGACCAATTTTTGCATGATTGTTAGAGACCATATACCAACACCATGTACCAAATTTCAGCCGGATCGGATGAAATATGCTTCTCTTAGAGGCTCCACAAGCCAAATCTGGGGATCGGTTTATATGGGGGCTATATATAATTAAGGACCGATATGGACCAATTTTTGCATGGTTGTTAGAGACCATATACCAACATCATGTACCAAATTTCAGCCGGATCGGATGAAATTTTCTTCTCTTTGTGGACCGATGTGGACCAATTTTTGCATGGTTATTAGAGACCATATACCAACACCATGTACCAAATTTCAGTCGGATCGGATGAAATTTGCTTCTCTTTTAGGCTCCGCAAGCCAAATCTGGGGATCGGTTTATATGGGGGCTATATATAATTATGAACCGATGTGGACCAATTTTTGCAGGGTTGTTAGAGACCATATACTAACACCATGTACCAAATTTCAGCCGGATCGGATAAAATATGCTTCTGTTAGAGGCTCCACAAGCCAAATCTGAGGGTCCCTTTATATGGGCGCTATACGTAAAAGTGGACCGATATGGCCCATTTTCAATACCATCCGACCTACATCGATAACAACTACTTGTGCCAAGTTTCAAGTCGATAGCTTGTTTCGTTCGGAAGTTAACGTGATTTCAACAGACGGACGGACATGTTTAGATCGACTCAGAATTTCACCACGACCCAGAATATATATACTTTATGGGGTCTTAGAGTAATATTTCGATGTGTTACAAACGGAATGACAAAGTTAATATACCCATCCTATGATGGAGGGTATAAAAACACTTCTGTAACATATACCACAAACACATTTTGCTTCAGGATTGGTCCAAACAAAATATTGTTTGTATTGTTCAAACATATTATGTTTCACCTTAGGGCATAACATATACTGGTAGTAGGTTAGGTTAGGTTATGTGGCAGCCCGATGTATCAGGCTCACTTAGACTATTCAGTTCATTGTGATACCACAGTGGTAAACTGGTGATACTGGTAGTAAGAAATTTTTATGAAATTTTCTTTGTGTGGATATATTTTTAAGGCGCCAATTGGTTACTTCCATTATTTTACTTGCAGCATACTCTCTAGGTCTATTTTTCTAAACACATATATGTTTATAGCCTATTTACAAATTAATATATGTTTGCATCTAAGCATATTATATTTACAAACATTTTATGTCCCAAACATAATATGTTCTAACATATTAACATATATGTCCCAAACATGTTATGCTAGTTTATGAACAGTATATTCGTCTATGTGGTAACGTTCAAATGTCACCATTTTTTCATTGAAACTAACGATTAATTCTCCACAGGGACAATATTTTACATATTTTCTTGTAGTATTCAATTCTCCCACTGTATTACAAAATAACCAACAAAAAAAACTTGGCATTTTGGTTCATCCCATTCATCGATGAAATGGACAACAAACAACTATGTAGCCTTGCATATTCTGTATCCATAGAGATATGCCAACATTTCCAAATATCTTTTGGGTAAAAAGGCGGAAAAGGTAGTCCACTTCTTTTTCTCGCTTAAGCAAGTGCCTTAACCGTTAATAGACATACACATCATGCTTGACAACAAGGTAAACTTTGAGGTCTTTTGTGGAATGTTTTTCCTTTTTTTCTATCGATGAGCCAGACTTTTCGCTGACTTGAAAATCCCCCTAAAGAAAATCAGCACGAGCATAGTAATGATGATGGTGATGGTTTACTAATGATGGAAAAAATCCACTAAAAATCAAGTTTTTGAATTTTCAATGGTAGTTTGGCCTAACGACACATAAAACTAACAAAAAATCCAGTTTAGATTATGAGGTGCTGATGATTGTTCAGCTGTTTTTGCGTAAAACGGCAAACCCAACAACAAAGTTTACGAAAAAACGGTGTCAGCAGTGTCAGTTAAACCAGATTGATGCCGTTTACCTTAATTCACTCAATACAACAACTTTCAATTTCAATATGAGTGAAAATGCCAGTCTTGGGGAGGGTTAAAGCTTTTTGTTGAAAAACATAAAGAGAACAGAATAAAATGACTTGAATGACTCTCTTGAAGAGTTTTTAATTTTATAGGCAAGAGAGTGATGAAGAGGTACATAGTTCACAAACATAAATGCTTATGAGTTCACTATGAATGTGTGATTTAAGCCTCCTTTGCATGGCACTTTTAAACTAATACACTTAACCAAGAAAAAGCCCCTAAAAACAAGTACAATGGTTGAATTTTGGTACTAAAATGCTACACAAGCATACACTGGAGAAGTCTAGCCGCTCTTCTCTGAGAAAATTATGTGTGAATGTTTTGTATGTGTGCAAACATCAGTCATATGTGTGAGGTGTTGATTTAGCTCACTTTTTTGTTTTTGGGGAGGTTTTTATTACACCAAACTGGCGTTTAAGCTTTAGTCTGTTGTGGTGTGATAAAAATACGTTAGTAATCAATTGCAACTCCAATAGCATAGACACAACTCGATATTATAGCGCGTCTATCTAGTCCCAGTGTTGAACAAATCGTAGATTTCTTCTTCTTTCGTTTTATTTTTTGGTTTTACCCCCATTTTCATTTCGTACCGAAACAGAGGATACTCGGTTAAAACGTGAACTAAAACACCGAAAACCGTTCAAAAGCCAACAACAAGCTTCAACGTTTCTACTAAAAAATGTATGTGTTAATTAAAATACAATGAATTAGCCAAAAACAAAAATATTATGCATAACCCAAGAAAAATGGATTTTTGTGAAATTGAAAAAAAATCAAAAAATCGAAAAACAAACGCTTGATAACATTATAAAGAAACTGCATAGTCATTAAGAAGAAAATGACTTAAAAAAATACAATCTACAAAAAAGAAAAATTTTTACAAAATCTACAATAATTTGAGCCAAGTTGAACTACTCGTATTTATAAAATCTATCAAGAATAGAACTTATCATAATGGTCAAGAATATTCTAACAAGTGCTTGTTATAACGAACAATACAACCGTTCTTTACCCATCCACTTTAACTCTAAAAAGCTTAACCAAGGACGTTTAATGAACTTCAGAGCCCCCAACAACAGTTAATCAACAGTTTATTTTGAATTTCGACTAGTTTCGTCTTCGTCTTCAATATTTGCGCAATTTAACGTTGTATGAAATTCGTGCTTGTAATCGATATTTTGTCTGAGCTTAGACACGAATTGTGTTGGTCACACCAAAAAACAAAACAAAAAGAATTGTGCGTAATTTTACTAGCGCCTTAGTATTGGCCACTATGTTTTGTGGAATTAGACATAAAGCAAATATTTTTAACAGAAATATAAATATTTTAAGATCGTTCGTAGAAATATTTTTCAATGTTGTAATGTCACTACATTTTACAAATAAACCAGCAAGAGTATCATCTATAGAATTCATATCATCACTCATATTACTGTTTTCAAATGTTTAAGTCTTAATTCTTAATTTAAAAAAAATATATCTTAATGAGATAAGAACTAGTTTTGTGAATTGAGCAATATTTCTGGTTCTGTTTAGATCATTTATATTTTTGCAAACAAACATCTATTTCATAACCAATATTTTTATTATTATTATTACATTTCAACTATAACATAAATGGATATGGGTAATAAAATAATATTTAGATTTGAATATAAAAAATTCTGCTATATTATTAGTATAGTTCAAAAATTATTTTCCAAATTTCTTTTGGCAGGTTCAAATATTGAGTTCGTTGCTTAAATCTTTAGAGAGTGATATTTAAATTTTCGAGTTCGTTGCTTAAGTCTTTTGCGTGTGTGTATATTTTCTAATAAACTTAGTATAGTTCAAAATTGTTTTCCAAATTCAAATCAAAATTGTTTTCCAAATTCAAATAGTTTTGCATAACATACATTGAGTTCGTTGCTTAAATCTTTATAGTTTCATATTCAAATTTATGAGGTCGTTCTAAAATATTTAATAAAATTTTTGAGTTTGTTGCTTAAGTCTTTTGTATGAATTATTTTTTGAATATAATAAATTTAGCATAGTTAAAAATTGTTTTCCCAATTTCTTTGCGGCAGCTGCTTCGGATTTTAAATGTTGAGTTTTTCGCTTAAATATTTGTAAATTTCTTTAAATTTGTTACTTAAAACATCAAAATTTTTTCATATTTAAAACTTAATGTTAGATACCGAACTACTATTGTAGAAGTTTTCATGCACGTTCGAAAGAATTTTAACGATTGTAATCACAAGGAAAGTGTCTACCCGCTTTTTAGAAATTTGCAAATATTTACTATCTTTAAATTTCGACTTTTACTGACTTGTCTGCAATTCGAAACATATTGCTCATAACACAATTATGCACATTTTATTAACCTGCCCGCAATTGCCGTAAATAAAGTTATTGTAAAGTAAGCCTTCGAAATTTGCACAGGTTGGTTTCTAAAAAATTTTGAATTCAATAATCACACAAATCAGAAATTAACATCCGGACCTTTTTTTAATTTACACGTACGTCACTCTCGGATGAATTATGTAAAGTACAAGTAATTAAGTATATTCGATTCAGGGTTAACTTCGTGTTTAAAAGTTGATCATTCGATATTTAGGCACTATATAACATCGATTTTAATCACGATCAAAAGTCGATTATTCGATTTTTCAAATCATTAAACGTCTGTTTTGATTTCTTGTATAAAGTAAACGATTATCGACTATTGTATCCCTATAGCATTGTCAACTACGAGAAATACAATTAATTTATAAGTATTCAAATGTTCAGTTAACACATATATATTTATATAAAAGTTATTTGAATTTTTCGTTAAACGTCGATTGGTCTAGTTAGGTTAGCTTCAAATGTCGATTTGGTCAACAATTTGAGTCAATTTTGAACAATATCAAAAGTCCATTAATATCTTTTATTTGATTTTTAAGATGAAGAGTGTTTTTACAACCAAAAGAAAACTTCGTTTATCTAAATGTTCATTCCTCAGAAAAGCAAACTCAATGTAGAAGATCAATTAGGAAATCGATAAATTTGAGGGCTGTATTAAAAGTGGATATGTTTTACCAAATTACCAAAATTTACCAGTGACTTTTGGACTGTTTTCGAAAAAGTTCACTAAATGAAGACTTTTCTTCTCTGAAGTATCGAAATTTTAGACAAACGCTAAACATTTTACTTTTACAGCAAATAAAAACGATTTAAAATAATCATTGTTTGGCATAAGTTTGAATTTATTTGCTGGTAAAAGGACGGAAAGTAATTTTTCTTCGGTTGCAGATTTTCAATTTTTTTTTATTTTATTGGCCAATTAAGTTGATCAATTTGTACTCAATATGTTTTTTTTAATACAGCCCTCAAATTTATCGATTCGCTAATTTAAATTTTTGATATTCTATATTGAGTTCTATTTTCTTATTTCAGTTTTATTTTGTCAGTAAACAATCTTCTTAGAATCAAATAAAAGACAATAAATACAACTGATTCATCGTTTGTCATAGGTTGGATTTATTTACTTTTAACATAGAAATACTTTGCCTAAACTTTCGTTCCGCCGGAAAATATTTTTTCATTTGGTGAAATTTGGAAAAATTTCAATTTACTTCTCGTTTAAAAGTCACAATCTTAGTCCGATTTCCCACATTCAAAGCTCATATAAAATGTTAAGACTCACAAATTTCTGTGTGCACAAACTGATGTGATAAAGATATCAACATTTCTATATTTTTGGTTTCTGTTTCTTCAAATTTGTTTCTTTGAACATATGCATGTACCTATATTCACTCGTAATGCGTTTATACTTGCTTGTAATATAATTACAATTGCGAATTTTATTTTCGGCCTTCATCTTATCACCTTCCACGATATATTACAAGTCAGTTCAAAGGTAGAATGACGATGTAAAAATAATTGCAAAAACGAAAAACCTATTTTTGAAACCCTAATGTAACTTGGAAGTACAGAAACCAGTATTTTTTTCATTTATGTTTATTACAGCCATTTTACATTAATGTCAAAGTTCAGCAATTATAATAAAATTAAAATTTTACTCTTTCTGGGTATGCCTAGGACTGCTAAATTAAAGGTAGTCTGCAATATTTGCCAAAAGTGTATAGATAGCCTCTACGTAGATTTAGAACTTTAACAGTTAATGCGAAAAAGTATTCCTGCTCTGGGAATGAAGTTCGTGTCTTAAGTCTTTTGTTCTTTAAAAATGTTATTCTATATATTCAATATATTAATTCATTATTTTGACCGAAAAAAACAAATAATTTCAGCATTCTATGAGGTATGTATTGGACATTCACATCAAAAGAAAAAATCTCAGGACTGTACATTAATGTCAGAGTTCAGCAATGATTATAATAACATTATAATATTACTCTTCCTTGATATGCCTAGGACTGCTAAATTGAAGTTAGTCTGCAATATTTGCCAAAAGTTTGAACGTGTATAGATAGCCTCTACGTAGATTTAGAACTTTAACAGTTAATGAGAAAAAGTATTCCTGCTCTGGAAATGAAGCTCGTGTCTTAAGTCTTTTGTTCTTTAAAAACTGTATTCTATATATTCAATATTTCTATATTATATCATTATTTTGGCCGAAAAAAAACAAATAATGTCAGCATTCTATGAGATCTGAATTGGACATTCACATCAAAAGAAAAAATCTCAGGATTTTCCCACATGCCAACTATTTAGTAAAATGGATGTCAATTTTACTAAACTGATATTTAAAAGGTAATCTGCAATATTTGCAGATTACATATTTTAATTTCCAAGCTCTTCGGTTTTTGTAACCCTAGCTCTGACACTATTTACTGTCTTCATTTCTCAATTAAACAGGTCCTGGGTCATTTTATTTTGTATTTTTTTTTCAAGAAGTGTCTGATTACTGAATCTAAAGTAGCATGTATTTATCAAAACCTGGGGTATAAGCGAGTAGAATGTGTTATTCATGGATAACGTGCTGTTACTATTCGCACCAGCAACTCCATTAAAATTCATCAATAGGATGTAGAAAATATTTCACAATTCATTCATCTCAAGGCCACGTTTCTGTGCTGTTTTTTTTTTTTTTTGGCACAACTTTGATATCCAACTAAAAATTGTTACTTAGTTTTACATCTCTGTTTTAGCGCATACCATTCACTTTTTCATTACTATTCAACAAGCTATTGTTTTCTATAATCTCCTAATAGACAAAAAAAACTTCACTATGCCCTTTGAAATAACATTGATAAGAATTTCAGTCCATGAAGCAAAATCTATCTATCTATGCCTTTACCCTATCTATAAAAATCTGAATATTTAATATTTGCTTTTCAATTAAATTCTAGTCAGGAAAAACACTTCATGCTATGGAAATGAACTGGATGACGTCGAAAACACGTGTTTGTATCTGAGTTGCTATTAGAGCTCAGAGGAAATAGACAACAATAAGTCTTTCAACACAGCAAAAAATTACAAGATTAGGTAATAAATTTTAAAAGTACTTATAAATATAAATATTGTATGTAAATCTTCACCAAAGCCAAAAATGCTTAAAAGCTATTAAATGAATACTATAAAGTTGACCTATGTATGTTGTACTCATGTTAACGCAATGACTAATGTTGTCAGACTAGGATGATTATTAAAAAAGTAGACCCTAAATTTGTTTGGACGAAAAATCCAGATGCATAGTTGGTTGATTAGCAAGGCGACACTGATCGGTAATTTTTTGCCATAAATTTTTTACCCATAATTTTTTTACCAACTAGATTATGTACAGAAGTCGTTTCAAAAATGTCATAAACATTCAGTTGAGATTTTCTATAGCATGCTCTTAAACTTCCAATATATATAGAATTTCAGGAGGAGTGAAACATGCTCCCTCATGAAAATCGATTGAAATGGTATGGTTCCGGAAATTAAATATAAAGTTTCTATACATGCACGGATGAAAAATACTATTTTCATATGTTTGGGTGTAAAAATTATATGTTTGGTACTCAAATTTTTTAACACAATATTTTTAAGTGCAAGTATATAATGTTCATAAACTAGCATAACATATTTGGGACATATATTATGTTTGGGACATAAAATGTTTGTAAATATAATATGCTTAGATGCAAATATATATTAATTTGGAAATAGCCTATAAACATATATGTGTTTAGAAAGAGAGACCTAAAGAGTATGCTGCAAGTAAAATAATGGAAGTAACCAATTGGCGCTTAAAAAATATATCCACACAAAGAAAATTGCATTGAAATTTTTTACTACCAGTGTATGCCCTAAGGTGAAACATAATATGTTTGAACAATACAAACAATATTTTGTTTGGGCCAATCCTGAAATAATATATGCTTGAAGCAAAATGTGTTTGGGGTATATGTTACAGAAGCGATTTTTTTTTTTGAGGGTGTGGAGCCTACATCATATTCTGGATTTATAAAAGCACTTTATGTTTGAATTTTAGAAGAGTCTTAAGCTGGTCGACTAAGCGTGCAAGATACTACAATAAAGTAATACATTTCATATGATTTGAAATTCAAATTCCATATATGGGCCCACAGAATGTAGATGGGAGATCGGTCTATATGGTGAACCAACACATACTATCTTTGACCTAGGATTGCTTGCAGAAAAGCTGTGTCAAAATTCATACCTATAGCTCCATTTTTGAAGTCTGTTGAAACAGACAGACGGGATTCGTTACATTTTCTAAGAATCGATGTTTTTATATGAAATGGCAAACATATTATACTCCCATCACCATCTTATAATGGTGCGTATAAAAAATTATACTGTGGCAACTCAAAGCAAATATTGAAAGAAAGCAAAATAAATATGAAAATATATGACATGCGTATGGTAACGTCGCAACATTCCAAGAAACTCACAAACTAAAAAAAAACCATGCAATAATGATAAAAAAAAATCATATACAAATTTACTCTTCGCCCTCTTCCCTGGACCTTTTTTGTTCATCTTTACAATCTGTTCATGACCAACCTCAATATGTTTATATTATATGTGAATGTATGCATATAATCACTCACTCACTTGACTACTGCCACACTTTTTTATTTCACCTCCATTTGTGGATGACATAATATTTATTTGAGCGCAAAGCAATTTTTTTCAACCTCAAAAGAAAACGGCAAATACTGAGGCAGACAAAGACGGACGGACTGAAGATATCCCGTCAACGATTGTTTCCTCAATCGGAGATGTGTGAGAGAGTTTTGAGCTTTTGTTTATGAAATTACGTCCGTTTCTTGCATTCTCATTTTTTGCCGGCTCTTGTGGCTATCACGCTTTCTTGAGTTGTTGTTTGCATTGAGCATGACTGTTAAGCATAATATAATCAACTACTTATTGCTCTTTTTTCTCGCTTTTACTTGTTGCCAGTAATTGTTATGTATATTTTTGTAAAATATTGTTGTCATAATTTAAGCATGCATGCTTTAGGCATATCACTTTGCCATAAACTGTTGTTGAATTACAACCCCAGATATATGCACTTTGTGTGATACTATACTCCCAGTATAATATATATTTAAAAAAAAAATGAGATGAATATTTAAGATTGAGTATTGAGAATTAGTGTAAAATGTTTGTTTCTTAAGTCTTTCGTTTTTCATGCTCACAGAAATGGGAGACATTTCTCAAGACATTATTAAAAACAAAACATTTTAGTTGATATATACATAATAGCAATAGGTGGGTGACATTTTCAAGACATTATTAAAAAAATATTTTTGTTGAAATTTAACATAATTTATACTTGAAGTCGAGTTTCATCTTGGAATTTTATTTTATTATATTTTGATTAACACAATTATGAAGGGCTTTTATACAACACTAGCCGTATACGACCGGCTCCGTTATGGCTTCCGGACTTATTTAAAGCTGAAAGGCTCTCCATTAATATACGCTGAAAAAAAACAGAGAACCTACCAGGAAGAAAATTGTTTTGGAAAATTTAGCTAATTTTTGGAAAATTTTAACTAAACAGAATTACAAACGCTGACATCACGCCGATATCAAAAAAAAAAAATAAATAAATATTCTTCGACAAATTCAATAAAATTTATTAGACATAATAAATTGTTCACTTCTTAAAGAAAATTTTGTAGTTTGAAGGAAAAAATTGAAGTTCCAAATTGCAAGAATTTCTTTAGTGTCATACGAAGTTCAAGATGCGGACATTGGTTTTAAATTTAAAAATTTAAAGAAATAATAACTTATTTAGTTAGAACTACGAATTTAGTAAAGTTCATTTAACGTACGCAAACAATTATTAAAGTAAAGAAAGCTTTCTCCAGACATAATAATTCCATAAACCAAAATAAAGTTAAATTGACTTTAGTGAAATAATAGTAAATTGATTTTCTTGTAATTAAAAAAAACATATTCTCAACCTCCCTGTGAAGAAATGGGAAAACAGAAAAATAACTAAACTAAAAATATATATATAATCAAAATGAGGCACTGTTTACAGCATCTCCTCCTCCTACAATGCCTATACATTTCACTTAAATTGAGAAAAAATAAAAGTAATTATAAAACGTCGGGCAAGGTGGAGGTCCCCTCTTCCCGGGCAAATATCAGAAAACTAATTACCGACTTTCTATTAGGGTCCACCCGCTAACTTTCCTGCAAATTCAAGAATTTTGGAGAATATAAATTAAATTTTGAATTTTATTTTCAGTCTACTTTAAATAAAAATCCCTCCCCATACAATAATCAGTAAACCAAGTGTCGACTTTTAGCTAAGAGACCAAACTCAACATCCCCCAAAAATGTTAAGAAAATCGAAGAGTTTTGGTTAATTTTTCATATTCACCTCACCTTACCGTAGCAATATGGTCTCCTCCATATTATCTAGTTATCCTCCCTCCACATTCTCTGAATAATTCAAGTATTTCGAAGAAGTTTGAGTTTTTACTATACCTAAAAAACGTCGGGCAAAGGGATGGGTCATCCATCCCCATCCCGAAGTAAATCGAAGAACTTTTCTTAGATTTTTCAAAAAGTCGTGCAAAGAGTGGTAATGTCCTCTATATTGTATATGGCATACATTTCTTCAATTTCTATATTGTATATGGTGTACGTTTTAAATTTAGTATAGACGAACCTGACATATGGCCCAGCCAATTTGGTTATAGCTTTTAGTTGGTTTGTTGCTGTTTAATCCGTCACATGGGCAACAGCATAAAACATTTTCAAAATTTGCAATATTTTCAACTCGCTTTTGAAGATGAGTATTCAAAAACGTCAAGAAAATAACGCAATATATATGCAGTCATTATCTCATCCATTTGATACCAAATACGTTAAGTTTTATTAGACCTCCTCGATATAGCACTTAAAGCATAAAATCCAATACTCAACCCAACAACACGCAATATTTCTTTGTGTGTAAAAACCAAAATTATTGTTAAGTGCAATTTTGAAGTCTACATTTATGTAGGTGAAGAATAGAGGAATGGGCAAAATTAATGGGGAATCATGATTATTTTTATTAACAAATTATTATTAATAGCATATACAATAATAAGGTTATAACACACACATAAACTTTATACAAAATAGCAATGGAAAGAGTTGTTGAAAATAAAACCGCTTCTCTTTTTCTCTCAAAACCTAAAGGCTATTTGATTTTTTATTCTATAACAATTGTCTGAATCTATCTATCTGCCACTTACCACACTTTGCTATCCACAGCTCTATTCATATTCATTGAGCTTTATAGGTGATTTTCGATACAACACTTGGCATGTCTCAAAACCAATTGTCTATGACTGATTGGAATACTCAATTGTCCATATTATTAACAACTTATATATATTATTATAGGGTTTATAAAGCAAAGGTGATACTTAACAAATTGGCACTGGATGAATCACACCAACATTTTTTTGCGCTTGTGTAGACGGCAATTGAGAAATTGCAAATAACAAGCTAAAACGAAAGACTTAAGACACGAACAAATAAAGCTCAAGGGTTTTCCATTGTTGGGTTGATGGTGATTGGTGTTATGAAAAGGGCTGATTCATGTTGATATCCAATTATATTAGTAGCATTTCGAATGCGTTTTATTGTTTTTTTTTTTTTTGGTGCAATGTGAAAGGAAGTTGAAACAGGTATTTTTTTGGGAGAAGGGATAACTTTATGTCGGTCGTTACTTGTTGAAGGCAATGTGCCTTTCGAAGTGCTGAGAAAATTAAAGGTATTGTAAAGGGTTTATAAACAAGTAAAAGAAGTATTAAATAGATTGTAATGAAACCTTTTAACAGGAAAGTATTTGTCAAAATGTTAACTAAACAGAAAAAAGTAAACAGTTTTATGGGAAACAATCATTCTTACTAATTTAAAAACCTGTAAAAAGTGTCTTTTGTTCTTTACTTAGCATTGTATTTATTTCTGCGGTCCTTGGTTCATTAAAATTGTTGAGATATACTTGAAATAAAGAAAATTTTAATCGGGCTGAGGAAACATTCCCAAAACATTTAAAATAAACTAAACCAAATTATTTTTTTTTAATAAAAATAAGTTAAATTTTAAAAATATTTAAAGGACACTTTTTTCTCTGTGTATTCTGAATGTATAGCAAATTAAAAAATCCGATTTGCTATATACTCAGGAATTGTGTAGCAAAAAATTGGAATGCAATTTTGTTCACAAATCAGCTAATCAAACCAAAAATAATACAACTTCAAAACCCAATATGAAAATTAGAATTAATTGTAATTTAAATCTACGTACGTTAAAATGGATTTGCAATTATAATTAAAATAGAAAACTACAATAAAAACTACAAAATGTCAACTTTTGAAAAAGTCGAAATTAATTTTTTTACCCACTGATGTTCCAAATTTGTTATCCCTCCTAAAACTTAATTTCTCTAGGTGATTATCTCCTTATTTGAATGATATTTGCGGTACTTTTTATGTTTGGAAACAAATTCGGCGAATACGTACACACAAAAAAATATTTTTTATCTTCAATCAATTTTTTCTTCAATTGATCCAATTAAGTTTTTAATTGAAATGTCTTCAATCACCGAAATAATAGTATTAAAAAATTAATTGATCCAATTAAAAACTTAATTGATACTATTAATTTTTGTTTCAATTAAAAAATGTGTTGAATCAATTAAATTTTTAATTGAAATCAACTAAGACTTTAATTAGAAAATTTTTCATGATTTTTTTTCTGTGTAATGGGATCGTTGTCATAGTACACTTTTCTTCACATTGATGTGTCTCTGATGTGTACCTGTGGATCAATTTTTTATCATTGTCACGATACGATACAAAAATACTCTCATATTGTGCTTAAGCAGTGTCAAATGTAGGCTGAAATAGTCTCTCGGAATTGCATAAACGGTAGTCATCACATTTCTTGCCTATTCACCGGGTGCAATCCAGTTTGTTTCTAAATCTTCGGTGTTTACCAAGGGACCTCAGTTTTCGTGTTACGCTGCTCTGAAACTATTTCTATTAATGGACGTATGTCTTAGAAGGAAGGCTAATTTTACACTGAAAAAAATATTTACGTGACATTAAAGACTACGCAACTTAAATTTTAGGATGCGAAATTTACAAAATATTAAGGACACATTTCTTTAAAATAATGAAATTTTAATTAAAACAAAGTTTATAATCTCTGCTTCAAATTTTTTTTCATTAAATATAGGACATAAATTTTGTAAATTTGCGTCGCTCCGTTATAGACCCATGTATTTGAACTAAGGTTAATTTTCCTTAAAGTAAGGAAACACATTTTTGATTTAAAGAACTTGTCCTTAAATTAACTGAACTATTGAAACTTTAAATTTAACATAAAAACACTCCAAATATAGGCTAAGGTTTACTTATGGGCTAAGGTTTACTTAGCCAATTTTGCACTTTTTTGTAACAAAGCAAACGTTGAATGTCCATTATAATTTCGATTTTTAAAATTAAGTTATTATCCCTTAAAGTGTTTACTTTGTATAACGTATCCAAATTTTAATTTTATACAACCTAGATTTAAAGCTACAGCGACATCCAAATGCAAATCGGTTAAAAATTACGGTTTTTATATGCTCAAGAAATAAATCCATATTTAGCATATCTTTCTTCAAACTTTGGGCAAACTTGATTAAAAAAATGTTTGGTCTGCAGAACTCAAAAAATCAGATCTGTAAATATATTTATATAATGGCTATACCGAAAAATTTTCATATTAGAAAAATATTGCTTTTATGTTTCCAAGAACATACAATTACAATTAAAAGGCATGGTTCAATATATATAGATATTTATTTCTTGGGTGTATAAACCAATTTGGCGATATTACCGTTCAACCATTTACTAAGATCGTCTTGCGGTTTTGTTCTTAACTACACTCACAAACAGGAATGCTAAAAATTTTCAATATATATTTTTTAATATGATTTGAAGTTTTGTAGAACTTTGATACAAAAGAACCTAATCGATAAAATTAATATTTGAACATATAGTTGATTTGCCATTCTAAAATTTGCATTGCTACATAATTTATTTAGTCCATTACAACACTATTCATTATACTTGAAGCATATTATTTTTTTGTTATTAAACAAATTTTGATCATATGCAATTTAATATGATTTCACAATTCCTAAATTAATCAAAACATTTTATCAATATTTTTCTACTCTAACTATTTATTGTCGATTTTAATGGAAAAATAACGTTTTCTTAAATATTCTAATTATTAAATCATAAATAAATTATCATTAAACAGAGATAACGATTTAATGCTACAAACAACAAATCTTACAATATCACACCTTAAATTAATGGCAAATCATATGGGGCAAAATACTTACATCAATAATAAAACACCATCTAAGCTATTTGAATATTGTCGATTCAATTATTCATGCATATAAATACATAAAAATCATTCAAGAAATATTAATATATAGACGTATACATGGGCATATACATGTGCATTATGAATGTAGGAATATTTTATGGGTATATTGACATTATAAATTAACATAAATTCGTGATTGCCATGAAATGAACATGTGTATACGTTTTTTTTTTCAAAGTCATAGATCATAGATTAACCTACCATCCGCTTATCCCATTTTACAAAAGCTAAAAATGCGAAAAACCCCACAAAAAAAAAATGTAAACAAAAAGTGCATAAAAGAAACCAGAGCATTGTTGTTGACCTTGGCCGCTAATTGGGTAGGGGTCTTCTCTATCATCATCATATCAATTTGTGGTTATTTAGATGAGTTTTACTTCAAAAGAAAAAAAAAAACACCCCACAACTTTAAAAATTTGAATATTATCGACAAGTGAATAAAAAAAAACTGTTTTTAAAATGAATGAAATTGACAACCAGTAACTATAACTGATGCATGGCCAAAGAGCCCTAGCTAGACAATCAAAAGCATAAATTAAGAAATCATGCACAAGGTCAACCAACTATCAAAACTTTGGCTAAAGCATCTTCGAGAATGGATGGATGGTCGTAGAAAAAAAAGCCCCCAAAAAACGAATACCAATAACAACTTACCATGATTGATTTAACATCAACAATCACCAATAACAATATATTTTTAAAATGTTAACCGGTTTTGTTGAAATATATTTTTAAGAGTATACAGTTCAAATTTATTTTGTATTTTTTTAACCAGATTTTTTTAGAATATTTCTCAAAAAAAGCGGAAGCTATATTTTTTTGACATTCAATATTTTTTTCGTATCGATGTATTTTAACTTTTCTTTTATTTTTATTTTTCTTTGCAGTTTAGTTTAGTCTACGTACTCGGTGTGGCATAACCCCCTCATCCCAAGTTGTTGGCAGATAAACGAAACGGAGAAGTCGTTTATAGCTTTTTATTTACCAAAAAAAAAGAAACAAACAAAAAACATTTTACTTTTACCAAGACTTTCATAAGAAAACCCAAATCACACAAATACAAGTCACAATGAGGCCTTATTTAATAACCCTTGCCTGTCTTTATTCAGTGCTCGCCTTTGTCACAGCTGTCCCTGTGCCAGCCTCAAATCAGGAACTCGATGTATTACAGATTCCTCTATCAAATGGAAAGGTAAGTCCTATTACCAGTTCATTATATCATAAATTTGTAGGAGAACAAAACATTTCCATAGATAAACCAATCGTCTTATATTATAGAAGGTTGGCTCATATTAATTTAATGTTACACATTAATCACATGTAACTTTTAAAACCATCAAAATAAATTAAATTTAATTGCTTTTACTTGAAGAAATTTAGTCGAACATTTCCTTAAGAAATGCGTTCGACTCATATGTGGTAAAGTTCGTGTCTTAAGTCTTTCGTTATACAAATAACATATGGCGGCCAATAAAGTAGTGCTCATGGAATAGTCAGGATATGCTATTTATAAAGTGAAGGGAACATCTACAAGAGATATGGATAACTGAAATAAAATCTATTTGCTTTGGAATTACAAAACAGTCCTCGTACTTAGTCCACTAAACAAGAATAAATATTTTGGTAACACGGAACACTTAAAACAGTGATGATCCAATTTGTATAACCCATCTGAAAAATACGCTTTCTCTATAATAGTGATATTTGTTTGTTTTTTAATTCATACCAAAGAACTCTTATTTTTCTTTTATGCCTCGCAAACATAAGTTACGATATTTGGCAAGTGCTGTAATGTTAGGTTAGATGGCAGCCCGATGTATCAGGCTCACTTAGACTATTCAGTCCATTGTGATACCACATTGGTAAACTTCTCTCTTATCACTGAGTGCTGCCCAGTTCCATGTTAAGCTCAACGGCAAGGGACCTCCCTTTTATAGCCGAGTCTGAACGGCATTCCACATTGCAGTGAAACCACTTAGAGAAGTTTTGAAACCCTCAGAAATGTCACCAGCATTACTGAGGTGGGATAATCCACCGCTGAAAAACTTTTTGGTGATTGGTCGAAGCAGGAATCAAACCCACGACCTTGTGTATGCAAGGAGGGCATGCTAACCATTGCACCACGGTGGCTCCCAATACACCTATAACGAGGAAACATCCCAGCCAAAAACTCTCAGCTGATTTGCAAAAGGGAGAAAAGTCAAGCAACAAAGAAAGAAAGAAATGTTCATGGTCCACATCGTTCCATAATTATATATAGCCCCCATATAAACCGATCCCCAGATTTGAACTCCGGAGCCTCCTAGAAGACCAAAATTCATCTGATTATGTTGAAATTTGGTACGTGGTTTTAATATATGGCCTAAAACACCCATACAGAAATTGGTCGAAATAAGTCCATACTTATATATAGCCCCCATATAAACCGATCCCCAGATTTGACCTCTGGTGCCTTTTGGCGAAGCAAAATTCATCCGATCTGGGTGAAATTTGGTACGTGGTGGTAGTATATGATATTTAACAACCATGCCAAAAGTGGTCCATATCAGTCCATAATCATATATAGCCCCCATATAAACCGATCCCGAGATTTTGTTTTGAAGCCTCTTGGAGGAGCAAATTTCATCCGAGTCAGTTGAAATTTGGTATATTGTGCTAGTATATGGCCGCTAACAACCATGCCCAACTAGGTCCATATCGGTCTATAGTTATATATAGCCCTCAGATAAATCGATCCCCAATCACACAAAAATTGGTCCATATCAAGTTCATAATTTTATATAGCCCCCATATAAGCGACCCCCATATTTCAATTCTGGCTCTCTCGTATCGTGAAAAAAGTCCATATCGATTCGTAATTATTTGTAGACTTACCTATACATAACTTTTTTGTCTAATATATACCCCGTATGGTCTAACTGACAATTTAGAAAACGATGTTAAGAAGTTTTAAGATACCACAACCCAATTAATTGTGGATGACGGTCTTTTGTAGAAGTTTCTACGCAATCCATGGTGGAAGGTACATAAGATTCGGCCTGGCCGTATATACTTGTTAAATGTTATGTTTGCCAAACGTCAACCATAATAGTTAAAATTGTTAAATCGAATGGAAAATATATTAATAAAACCTGCTTTAGATAAGAAATCTGTTTTAACCATTTTAAAAAATAAAATATTTCCATTTGTATATAATGCCAGAGGTAGGGTTAAATTTCTACGAACTTTCTATCATTATTTTCTATTTAACTTAAATTTCATCACAATGTGCTTTATAAATGTTTCTCATTTCTAAAAAAATATCGTTTTTTATATTATTCTATTATTTATAAATCTTTATAAATTGCAATATGGTCCATTTATTTATTTGGCAAAATATATGTTTCCCATTGCTTAACATTATATATTATAGGTATTATAATTTACTGAAACTTGAAATTAACAACTACTTCAGTTTATTGTGTGAATTGTTAAGGAAATAGTTTTACTTCCTTTCCGGCAAAAAAAAACTTACAATTTGGCAAGAAATTCCTGTTGTAGATGACAACAAATGTGTAGCACATTGCATACAAAACTGAAAGAAGTATTCATGAAAAATTAAATTGAAATGTATGATAAATGTTTCGCATATGTGTAGTAAAATTATCTATTTGTGACATAAAGTCATGGAAAACTTGTCGTTAGTATTTATGAAAAATTAACTTGGAAATGTTTGAATTAAAATTATTTAGTTGTGATATGAAGTCATAGAAAAATGGTGTTTACTAATGTATACATAAATATTTATTGTGAGCGAAATTAATTTCTTTACAATCAATTCGAATTTGCAAAATTCTTTATGGAATTACAATACATTTCAAGATTAATGCAAACTGAAATAAACTTGCGGCTTCTATGTTATGGGTGCTAACATATACCAAAACCTGGATCGATACAAACTGAACTTCATACCTCGCTATGGACCTAAAATTTGTCTAGATTTCAAATTTCCGATAGGTTCTAGGGAAGACAAAACGATTCGTTATTTTAACGAAATGTGTCATTGAAATTGAGCCAGAGAAACGAATTAGTAAATACTATTATTATTAAGAAATTTCTGCTAAACAACGAAACAATTCGTACCATTAACGACAATGTTCATTGTCCTAATGAATGAAATTTCCTTTGTATGTAACCCATTATCGAACTTTACTTGACTGTAAATAAAAATCTATGTCCAATTTCAGCACTATAGTTTCAGTAGTGAAGGTTTTTGACTAATTACAAGAGACATATAGATGGACATTGTTCGATCATCTTCAAAGTTCCCCCTATCATCAATATTTCGATGCATTATTAAACGGAATGGCAAACTTTGTATCCTATGGTGGCCGCCAAGTCGCGCTGCCGACTTTGTGTTGCCGTATAGACAAATTTGTATTGGCTATGGGTCAGGGATGGAAAATGCAGTACTATAGTACTTTTTCAATACTTTTTCACCCCGGCCAGTACCCCCGCGAATGATTTAGTACCTTTTGTGTAGAAATTTTTGAGTCGATATCAGATTTATGGTATAATAGCTTTGACAAAATATTTTAATATTTCGAGAAAGTCTTTATCAACCTTATTAATAGTCTTTTACAAATATGGCAAAACAGATAAGTTCATGCAGGAAGAAAATCTCAATTTTGTAAAAGCCATAGTCAACAGAATTTTATTGAATTTCAAGAATGTTTTAGTCGAAAAAGAATGCGATTCTATATTATCAAGTTTTTAATTCGGTGGAAAATTTTGGCAAAATTTTATTTCCATAGAAAATTTTGTCACAATTTTATTTCAATTGAAAATGTTGTAAAAATTTTATTTCTATAGGAAATTTTTGCAAAATTTATTTCTATAGAAAAATTTTTGCAAAATTTATTTCTATAGAAAAATGTTTGCAAAATTTTATTTCTATAGAAAATGTTTGAAAAATTTTATTTCTATAGAAAATGTTTGAAAAATTTTATTTCTATAGAAAATTTTTGCAAAATTTTATTTCTATAAAAATTTTTTGCAAAATTTTATTTGTATAGAATATTTTGTCAAACGTTTTATTTATATAGAAAATTTTGTCAAAATTTTATTTTTATAGAAATTTTTTTCAAAAATTTATTTCTATAGAAAATTTTGCCAAAATTTTATTTTCTTTAAAATTCAGTCTAAAGGAGCTCTTGACAATAATCTTCCAGTGAAATTTTTGTTGAAATTTAGTAAAAAGTACCTTTTCGCTCAAAAAAATACCTTTTTTGTACTTTGCTAAAAATTGTATTTTCCATCCCTTTATTCTCTGGTAATGGAATGTGAGTGACTAATATTTTTTTCGAAATAACTTTCACGACAAAATTCACGTTCGCGATGAAATTCACACTCACTACAAACACTCACGTTCACTATAAAATTCATGTTCACCATAAAAATCAAGTTCACGATAAAAATCTACACTCACGAACATGTTTGTTTGTTTGATGGTTACTTGGTGAACCGTATTTATACCCTGCGCCACACTGTGGAACAGGGTATTATAAGTTAGTGCATATGTTTGCAACACCCAGAAGGAGACAACATAGACACATGGTATCTTTGGCAAAAATGCTCAGGGTGGGCTCCTGAGTCGATATAGCCATGTCCGTCTGTCTGTGAACACATTTTTGTAATCAAAGTCTAGGTCGCAGTTTTAGTCCAATCGACTTCAAATTTGGCACAGGTATGTGTTTTGGCTCAGAATATAACCCAATTGATTTTGGAAGAAATCGGTTCAGATTTAGATATAGCTCCCATATACATATTTCGCCCGATATAGACTTATATGGGCCCAGAAGCCAGAGTTTTACCCTAATTTACTTAAAATTTTGCATAACAAGAACAATTAGTACTATAGTCAAGTGTGCTAAATTTTATTGAAATCGGTTCAGATTTAGATATAGCTCCCATATATATCTTTCGCCCGATATGGACTAATGCGGTGCCAGAAGCCAGAGTTTTACCCCAATTTGGTTGAAATTTTGCACCAAATTTGGTTTAAATCGGTTCAGATTTAGATATATCTCCCATATATAGCTTTCGCCCGATTTACACTAATATGACCACAGAGGCCAATTTTTAACTCCGATTTAGTTAAAATTTTGCACAGGGAGTAGAATTAGCATTATAGATATGTGTGCCAAATTTTGTTGAAATCGGTTCAGATTTATATATAGCTCCCATATATATGTTTTTCTGATTTCGACAAAAATGGTCAAAGTACCAACATTTTCCTTGTAAAATCGCCACTGCTTAGTCGAAAAGTTGTAAAAATGACTCTAATTTTCCTAAACTTCTAATACATATGTATTGAGCGATAAATCATAAATAAACTTTTGCGAAGTTTCCTTAAAATTGCTTCAGATTTAAATGTTTCCCATATTTTTTTACTAAAATTGTGTTCCACCCTAGTGCATTAGCCAACTTAAATTTTGAGTCTATAGATTTTGTAAAAGTCTATCAAATTCTGTCCAAATCGAGTGATATTTAAATGTATGTATTTGGGACAAACCTTTATATATAGCACCCAACACATTTGACGGATGTGATATGGTATCGAAAATTTAGAAAATTTACAAAGTGGTGCAGGGTATAATATAGTCGGCCCCGCCCGACTTTAGACTTTCCTTACTTGTTTAATTTTGCTATTGTTGGTTCCATTGTGAGTTATGAACTCTTGAGTAATTGCATCGAGGTTTATCGTGAATCATGAGAATTTTCGTGAATCGTGCGTGAGACTTTAAACGTTGTTCATGCGTGAGTACGACTCTTCATTTCGTGAATGTGCGTGAGTGCGAATTCCTACCCACATGTCGTGCATGAATATGCATGAGTAAAAATATTTCTTTGTGAAAGTGTGTGAGTGAAATTTAACGACAGCTCCAGATTATTTAGTTATTTGACTATCCCAACATCTTAATAGGATTTTGATATTTTCTTAAATTTTTGGCATAGACCGATCCGAAAGAGCCGATTTACCAGAAATATGAAACTTGTTTTATTTAAAACCATTAATGTCCTAAGCTAAGGATAGTCTAGAATCGCAATTTTTATCTCGTTTGGCATTGCAAAACCATATGAATCATATTTTGTATGTCAGCTTTTTAGAAACCAATGTAAGTGGTATTTAACAGCGTTCTCGTGGAGATTCAAATAGAATTAAAATCCTATCAATTGGTAAATAAAACTAATTTCAGTTTTACTAAAAAAAACATTAAAAATAAATTTAATTTAATTAAATAATAACTAATTAATAATGAGAGTACGAAAAATTTTCTATTGAAAACTAAATTAAAAGCACAAATACTTTCATTTTAAACAAAGCCAAAAATTTTACTTCCTTAGCCATGATCAGCTAAATTAAAGCGAAATCTTTATTGACCTCGAAAGGTTCCCAAAACTTTACGGTAAATATTGTACAATGCTACCCAATTAACAGCTGGTTAACAGTTACTATCAAAAGTCCTTCAGATGGTGATCACAATGTTAGCGAATGTTTTCTGTTCTGTTGTCTTTTACTACTCGATCTCTTTTTGTAAATTGCCATAAAAAGCCCCCCCAAAAAAAAACTTTAACTTCCTTTTACTAGCAATGCCAAAAATAAAACCAAAACATTAAAAATTTAATTCAGGTCTTTGGGCTTATTGCATGCTGAATTAAATAAACCAGTTCCTGATATACCACAAATGCTAAGGAGTTGATTTTATGCACACTTCGTTGTTTTCGATCATTTTTCTTTCTTGCTTCACCGCATCGCAATGGCAACCGAAATTGAAAGTAAGTTTCCATACATTTTTCAAAAGCTCAACTATTCGGTGTATTTTTCCACTACTTATGGCCTCTACTTCATATTGTTACAAACAATACTAAAGTCTAAATGTAAACCGGCTTTTTTCTCTGTATAATTTTAATTCATATAAAATTAAATGCCTTAGTTACTTTGCAGTTTTGCTAGGTGTGTGTGTGTGTTTGTCTATGTTTTTGTTTTGATTGGGCTTTGCCGATTTCATGGAATCTAGAAAACCGGCTCAAGTTTTGTATGCAGTAAATACTAAATGCACCTTTTAAAGTACCACCGCCGAAACTTTAACCAAAGCTTTAATTGTTTTAGTATATTACATTGCAATACCTTTAATACCTTAAAGAGTAATCACTACAAAGAATATTAGGCGCATGCGCTCACAACTCCGACACGTTCCTTTGTCACTGTAACTACTTAATTACAACATCGGTGACACTAACATAGTAACAATCCAGCTATATGCTCCAAATATAATTACCTACTAGTGTCAAAAAAAAAAAAAATAGTCAAGCAGATGTTGTTGTTGTTGTTGGTGACTTTTTGACCCTTCCATTGTTTCACATAGTTATTACAATTGCCTTCTAGTAAAATGAAAAAAAAAAACTTAATCTTGGTCAATAGAAGTGGTCTCTTTTTCTATCGGATATGGTAATTATTTATTGGCAATAGAGAATTGCATGTTACTAATTTAATTCCGAGCAGTATATTCTATGAAATGGAAAATTAACAAAGATTAGTCAATTTCATTGAATAAAAAAATAGATTTTTTGTAGCGAAGTATCTTTCCAACGATTGTGGAATTAAAATTGTATTCTAACAAGTACATATAAACTCCCAAGAAAAAACACTTTGACATCGAGCATATTTCATTGGCTAAAAGTTGTATTATTTGAAACGTTTGTTTCTTAAGTCTTTTGTTTTTGCTTATGTTAAAACTCTAGCTCATCACTTCATATAAAACTACAAATAAATACATGAGTTTTAAGTTTTATATTGTAGCGAAATATCTTTCCAACGAATTTATTAGTTTTTGGAATTCAAATTACATTCTTACAAGTGAATACAAACACCCGGAAAAAAACTTTGACATCGAGCATATTTCATTAGTTAAAAGTTGAGCTATTTGAAATGTTTGTTTCTTAAGTCTTTTGTTTTTGCAGGTGATAAAACTCTAGCTCATCATTTTATTGAAAAGTTGTTGCTATTTGAAATGTTTGTTTCTTAAATCTTATGTTTTTGCCGGTGATAAAACTCTAGCTCATCACTTTATGTAAAACTATAAAACTTTGTATTTTTATTTGCCATTTACATTCCAATTCTATGCAATTTTAATGTTGTAATACCCATCACAAATCGATGACTCAATTTTTACGGATTTATGGTAATCACATCTCAATTTTGTAATTGTTTTTTCTTACTAACCACAACCCGTTTATAATTGTTTGTGTGTCTATGACCAAACACACTTTGTCTAACTCACAGAGAAAAATTCACATCTGACACATTCACATAGTGACATAAAAACCCAAAAAGTTGCCGGCTCCATTATGATTTTATATTTCCTTGGACTAACAGATACCACAAACTGGTCGATCGGATCCTATGATGACTGTGCCATTTGACCAGTTGCTAGGAAAATTAATAATTTTTTTGCCACACTAATGCATTATGGCTAAACAATATGCACGATGCTTGTAAAAAATGAATGGGAATTTTTAATTGTTTGTTAGTAGGCACTCAAGGAAAAAAGTTTAATTATCCATACAATGTTTTTTTTTTTTGTGAAAACATACAACATTGTCGCCAGTTATGTTTTTAAAAAATCCAGGCTACTCTAAAAATCATTTGTCATAGGTAATTATAACATAAGTTAAGAAATCGAGGCAAAATACATTCATTTCTATTAATATTTAATTGAGCTTTAAGCTAAGATTTTCATTGGCGATTGTGAGAATTTTTTCACACATTGGAATTTACTCTACAATTTGACGTTGTATAGTTAATCCATTTCAGTATCTTTTTAGCTATAAAACATAAAGCTTTAATTTTGCTATGAAATTGGTATTCTCGACACAATTTCAGGAAATTAATTTTAAACATATCATAATACCTGATGTGCTTAAGTAAACGATTTGTAAAAAAAAGAACAATACAATGGAATGGTTTGGTTTGGGATATAAGTACATTATAAATGCAAAGAAAAATTAAGACACGTAAGAACGGTTCAGCTGGGGATTGTATTGAGATCCCTGGGCGTTTTTTTTTTAATTGAAATATTACTCACCTCAAAATTTCTGTATTGAAATTTTCAAAACAATCCAAAGTACACTAAAAAATATTATACTATATCTTTATGAGAGACTATCCCATCTATATTCTAGGACAAGCAAATTACACAATATTGAGGACTAATTTCTTTAAAATAGTAACATTTTAATTTAAGAAAAGTTTACATTTTCTAATTAAAACAAATCAAAGACAAAAACATTTGAAATTTGCGTTCCTCCAATAATATAGGATGTCGTTACAGTAAGACGAATTTGCCTAAAAGTAAAGAAGATGAAAACATCTTTAAATTAACTGAGATATTAAATTGAATAGGATTAAAGAAAACAATGCTTCATAAATAGACGAAGGCTTGTTTTAAAGATTTTGCATGTTGTGTTTAAAGTTTTTTTTTTTTTTTTGTTTGGCGAAAACAATTTTTATTTTTAGATATTTGTTATATTTTAGCTAATAGGGAAAGAGGAAAAAGTGATTTTTTATAATGATAACGACTTATACCTCACATCCCTCCTATGTCAAATTGGTCTAATTTGGCTACGAATCATTTACTTTGTTCTCTTGCTTTGGCCACGTGCAACCGCTTCCGTTTCCAAACGTATAGAAGGTTAGGTTAGGTTAGGTTAGGTTATGTGGCAGCCCGATGTATCAGGCTCACTTAGACTATTCAGTCCATTGTGATACCACATTGGTGAACTTCTCTCTTATCACTGAGTGCTGCCCGGACTCAGCTATAAAAAGGGACCTCCTTTTTATAGCTGAGTCCGAACGGCCTTCCACATTGCAGTGAAACCACTTAGAGAAGCTTTGAAACCCTCAGAAATGTCACCAACATTACTGAGGTGGGAAAACTTTTTGGTGTTCAGTCGAAGCAGGAATCGAACCCACGACCTTGTGTACGCAAGGCGGGCATGCTAACCATTGCACCTCGGTGGCTCCCAAACGTACTCGTTGGATTATCACTGGCATGGATGCCTCTTATTTATATCTCACTTCGCTGTAATATCGGGTTAAAACTTGACTATATTAAAAAATACTTTGCACCTTTTATTTATTCTTTACGTAGGCCATTAAATTATGGGATCGCTCCCCTATATTTAATTTATTATGCAATTATATTATTGTTTATGCTACGAATGCTAAACTATCTTTATTCAAATTTTTATTATTTTTTGTCCTCATTCTTAGTTAAAAAAATCCTTTTCAAAGGCAATCTTGATGCTGCCAATATTCCTTTTGATAACGTTCGTATCTTGAGTCTTTTGTTTATTCCTTTTTTTTTTTGGTGTTTGCAAATTTATAATTTGCACCAATTTTCTAAATCATATTTTTTTTAATTGCTAGAATTCGCTTACATTTGCTATAGAAATCTTACAATAATAATTGAAATTTTTGTTTTTTCCACATCGATCTTTTCGTAAAGTGTGTGATAATTCTATTCTATTCTGTATCTTTTTTTTTGAAAAATGGTATTTGTAACAAACAACTTATAAGATCGTTATGAAAAGTAGACAGATAAATAAAATAATTAAGTGGAAAATAATTGCAATTACTACTCTTTTTGAGTAAGTTGCATGACAATGTACCAAATATATGTGAAAACAAGTTATGAATTAAAATTTGTAATGACTAGCGATAAAAAATACGAAAATCGATATTTAAAAATTGTTACAATATAAAAGAAGGCTACTGTTTGCAAAAATTCCGTAGTTAAACTAATGCTAACTTTAACTTATTTGTATTGGAAAAACTTATTTGTTGGTAGTTAAATATTATTTTTTACGAAATTTTCCACAGCTCAATGAAATTTTCCTTTTTTTAAGTATGTCTCAAACATTTTATGAACTAAACGCGTGTATAAACTTCAATGACCGTACACAGAAGTTCAATATGAACTAAAGCAGAAGAAATTTTTTCTTCTATGAGAGGGTGTAATTTCGTGAATTACAGTTAAAAAGTACACCAGGGCATTCAATTTTCCTGATTTTAACAACGCTTTGTGGTAATCTCAAAATGTGGAGTACAGTATAGTCCAATTTTCTCACGAGGTAGTTCATTCTGCCAGTAAAACAGTCTACTTTTTTTCAGTGTTTATTTCAACAATTCTACCAAGCTGAAAATAAATGGACATACATATATTTTTATCACTAAAGCCAATTTAATTCTATTTTAGTCCAAGGAATCATTATGTTTTGATAAAGTTTTCTTGACTTTAATAATTTTTCGCGTAAGTTAGTTAAATTAACTAAAGAGGGGAAAAATGTCACTAAAGCCAATTTTATTTTATTTCAAGGAATCGTTATATTTTGAGAGGGAGCCACCGTGGTGCAATGGTTAGCATGCCCGCCTTGCATACACAAGGTCGTGGGTTCGATTCCTGCTTCGACCGAACACCAAAAAGTTTTTCAGCGGTGGATTATCCCACCTCAGTAATGTTGGTAACATTTCTGAGGGTTTCAAAGCTTCTCTAAGTGGTTTCACTGCAATGTGGAACGCCGTTCGGACTCGGCTATAAAAAGGAGGTCCCTTGTCATTGAGCTTAACATCGAATCGGGCAGCACTCAGTGACAAGAGAGAAGTTCACCAATGTGGTATCACAATGGACTGAATAGTCTAAGTGAGGCTGATACATCGGGCTGCCACCTAACCTAACCTAACTAACCTATGTTTTGAGAAAGTTTTCTTGACTTTAGTAATTTGTTGCGATACAATAATGTGCGCATCTTGAACTTTGAATGACACTAAAGACATGTTTGTAATTGTGAACTCCAATTTTTTTCTTCTCACTACGTAATTTTCTTTTACAAGTAAAAAAATTATTATGTCTAAAAAATTGTTGAAAAATATTTACTTAGTTTTGTGAAATCGGCGTGATATCTGTGTTTATAATACAGTTTAGTTAAAATTTTCTAAATTAAACTTATTTTCTCTAAAATTACAAAACATTTTCCTTCCTGTTTTTTGAGTGTAGCTTTAGTCCATATAACATCCGAATGGGAGCCCATAATTTTTTTTATATTTAAATACATATTTTTTTTATAAAGTGTAGCCAAATACATGATAAACAAATATTCAAAAACAATCCCATTGTACGAAAACAATATAAAGACTATTCATATTTTTTATTTTTTTTCTCTATACAATACAGTTAAATTTGAAAACAAAAAATATATATACACAAAAAAATAGACTTTTCGTTGATTATTAAATGCGTCTGGTGTCTGGCTGTCTTAGGTGCCATTATGACGATATTACTTTGATGGTTTTTGTATTATCCAAAAGTTGTTGTTTTCTGTTTTCGTTGTTCACAAAAAATATTTCGAATGGATTGCAATGTGCATGTAGCCCATTGCCATAGTAATTTGTTTCGGGTCTTTGGTGATTTTTGTTTTATGGTCTAAAAACAATTTGTTTATTACATAATAATAAAGTCAAAATATTAACAAATAAATAAAATGTGAAATTTGGTAGCTGAAATTATAATGATGTTGTTCTCGTAAACAAATGTACTCATATACAATATAATATCTTAATCGGACCAAATTTTTATTAAATCCCATATCGTAAACTGATGTATTATAAGGGTGGTTCGACAAGTTGGATAATTCACAATATAATCCTTACAGACTCGCTAATTTCTAAATTATGTATATACTTCCAAAATGTATATCTTAAAAACGTACTAATTTCTAAAATAAAATACATCTAAAATTTTATCAAAATCTTTCAAAGGAACGGATAGATCAAGATTACAATTTAAATTTATTGAATTAAATTCTCTCAAAGCTCTTGTAATAGGCTCATTGCAAGCATAATGAAAGTATTGGAAAAATCTTAAACTCCTAGCAGGAACATTGATGCCAATTTCACAAAGCAAAGGCGGGCAATCAATATAACCATTAATTAACTTATACAAAAATAATAATGCATCTTTCTTTCTCCTATTGACCAAAGTCTTCAAATGTATGAGCCTACATCTGGATTCATACGCAGGAAGAGGTTCAGTAAAACGAAGAAAAACACACACTTTTTGTTTCTTATATGCGTTTTTTTTCAAATAGACAATCATTGTTCCTAAGAAAAAGCAAGTATGGCGTTTTTATTAACTTTCTAAAATGCATATTTTTCTTATGTGCATATTTTTCTTATATGTGCTTATATCCGTTACCTACTGCACCCACACAAAAAACTAAATATTTAAGACATTTTGTTTTTCAACATACGTCGCTTGCAATGTTTGCAATTCGCCTAAAAAAGTGTTTTCTGAAGGCCTGCAAAATTAGACAACTATGGCGGCGATGATATCTTCATTCGACCCAGATTTGTATATAACGTGTGCCTTTTTTAAATTTGGAAACAAATTACAGGCCTAGGACACGGTTCCTTTATTACGTAAAAAATAATTCTTTCTTCCCAAACAAAATTTTAAACAAACGAACATCGTTTGAATTTTTCTCGGTATAAAAATTTGGTTGGAAAAAATATATAGAATTTTTGTGATAAACGTTCAGGCCTTTGACAATTTAATAAAGAATAGTTCAAAAAAGTTAATTACCACGACCACATGATTTATAAATCACTCATAAAATTATTCGTGAGTCACGAGGTTTTTCGTGAGTCACGACATTTTTCGTGAGTCACGATATTTTTCGTGAGTCACGACATTTAAAAGATTTTCGTGCGTGAGTACAAATTTTCTTTTCGTGAGCGTGTGTCATACCAAAAATATAGTGCGTGAGTGTGCGTGAATAAGATTTCTCCGTCGTGAGTGTGCGTGAGCGTGAGCAAAATATTACTCACGTGCACACCTCTAGTTAGAATGCCACACGGAGAGAAGGAATATGATCACCCCAACCATGTTTCAAGAGCAAAATGTTTGCTGATTTCGGAAAGCATGTTATGTTTGGCGAGAAAAGAAAATTTTTACGACAAAAATGCTACATGGTCGCCGTGAAAAAGTAACATGGTGCTCTTGAAATATGTTTGAGGTGGTCATATTCCTTATCTGGCTGGAGGGTTTTCTATTTTTGAAAGTTAGTTTAGTTGGTATTATCACATTCATTTCCAAAAAAATCAGTTGTTTTTCTTGAGAATTCATCCCGAAAATGTTTTTACTTTTTTTGGTATGTTACATATTGTATATTTCGACTTCTATCCCACAGCAAAATATTATTTTTTCAGTGCATAAACGGGTTTCCGAATATACGTAATGAACAATACTCTGTGAATGACATTTTGTCTACTTAATTTAATTTATACACAAATTGACGCCTCCATAATTATATTACTCTATTGTATTGCATAGTATTCTCTATGAACGGATATTCGAATCTTCATTAATGAAGACTAATTAGAGCTGAATAAAATTAAAATGTTAAATAATAAACAATTAGTTCATAAATAGTTGATATCGCCTTTTAAGAGCGAATAATTTTAATTGCTTAGGGGTAAAATTAAAACAAAAACAAAATACAAAACCTAACGATCATAGAATAAATGCGAATTATTAAAAATAAAGTAACTCCCCCCGGGGCCTGATAATTAAGTGAATATAGCCACCGCTAAAACATAGCTCTTTAACCACGTTTACTATATTAAAAAAACAGAAAGCCTTAAACCTCAAACCTTTTAAACATTCATCAATCAAGTCGATACAATTCAATAAATAATATTGTATTTAAGAAAGCAAAAAAAAATAACATAATCTACTCAATACTAGAGTCTTTATTAAAATTGGCGACCTTAACCGACATTGCAAAGTAATGAACGACAACGGGCCAATAAACCGCATTTGCTCAGATGTAGAAGCACAAAGGGGGTGATTCTTTGTAAGGTGAATTAGACAAAAAAAAATCATACAAAAATGTTAAATGCTTTAATGAATTTGAAACAGAAAATCCACAAACATCGTTAAAAATAAATGGCATTTTAAGTTATTCAATGATAAGTGTTACTACCAAATAGGCTTCACAGAGACGGCGAGAAGGAGAACATAAATGACCCATTGTCACTTGTGTTCTCCTTCTCTCCGCAAAACAAATCCAAATGAATTTATTAAGATATTAACATAAATTCATCGAATAGTTGTTAACATGATTTTATTACTTTGCGTGATTTCAATTTAAATGATTTTTTAAGATACAGAATTATTTTTAATTGTTTTTTTTTATATACAATGATTTATTTCTTTATAATTGCTCTTTTAATATATTTCTATAGTCTAATGTGAAATAATGTTTCACTTTAATTTTTTCTGATTGCAGAGTATAAATTTTTCGTAAAATCCTGCAAAAAGTATAAAAAATTCTACACTCATAGAAAAAATTATGCAAAAAAACAACAGTCGAATTTGCTATTTTATATTTGTTATTCATTGTTTAGCGAACTTCCATTTTGGAAATGTTTAGGTTTTAAAATTTTACTCGAAATATCTTCAAGAACCAAAAAAAAATATTTTTTTATTTTCCAACTCTCTCTATGTTTTGTTTGTTGCTATGCCTTAATTTATTCAAGACAAATATTTTTAATATGTTAGTTTCAGCCACAGTAAAGTACCCTAAACGAATTTAAAAATAGCATAGCAATAATATATTTATTGTATTATTTTTTTTTATTTATAATTCTTTTTCCTTTAGATGGAATAGTTCTTTTTTATTATTTCAAGAGTTTATAAGTTTTCTATGAATTTTCCGATTATAATTATATAGTTGGATTTTTCTTTAGACTTGAGTCTAAATTTAATGAACCAATAAATATTTTATTTAATCGTTATTGTTGTTTTTTTGATCTCAGCTTAAAGCCATGCATTGACTAAACTACAAGTGTAGCTTAACCAACAGAGGAAAAGTATGCTTGTCAAATTTATTTGGGCAAAGCCCTATAGACTGCAAGATGGTTGGATGTACAGCTGTTTCGGAATTACCACATTCCTCATCAGCATCCTCTACTTGCAGCAAATATTAATTTAATATAATTAAAATAATTATTAATATTTTAAATAAAATATAATTAATATTTTAATTATACCCTGCGCCACACTGTGGAACAGCGTATGTTATTATAAGTTAGGGCATATGTTTGCAACACTCAGAAGGAGACGAGATAGACACATGGTGTCTTTGACAAAAATGCTCAGGGTGGGCTCCTGAGTCGATATAGCCATGTCCGTCTGTCCGTGAACACATTTTTGTAATTTAGGTCGCAGTTTTAGTCCAATCGAAATCAAATTTGGCACAAGTATGTGTTTTGGCTCAGAATAGAACCCTGTTTATTTTGGAAGAAATCGGTTCAGATTTAGATATAGCTCCCATATATATATTTCGCCCGATATGGGCTTATATGGCCCCAGAAGCCAGAGTTTTACCCTAATTTGCTTAAAATTTTGCACAAGAAGAACAATTAGTACTATAGTCAAGTGAGCGAAATTTTATTGAAATCGGTTCAGATTTAGATATAGCTCCCATATATATCTTTCGGCCGATATGGACTAATACGGTCCTAGAAGCCAGAGTTTTACCCTAATTTGGTTGAAATTTTGCACTACGAGTACAAATAGTAGTGTAGTTAAGTGTGCCAAATTTTATTGAAATCGGTTCAGATTTAAATATAGCTTCCATATATATCGTTCGCCCGATTTACACTCATATGACCACAGTGGCCAAATTATACACTATAGTAAATTGGCTTGTGATGCACTAGCATCAGGTCGTAAAAATCTATAGGGAAAGATATTATATATGGTCTGACCGGTTTTATATGTCCTTTAAATTTTGAATTAACACACGAAAAAAAATAATTCTTTTCTTCCAAATGAAATTTTAAACAATCAAATAACGTTTCCCATTTGCTTTTCAAAAGTTTTGAGAGTTGAGAGAAAAGTCAATACTTTTTATAATAAACGATGATTCTTAAATGTTCGTCTGGCTAATTTATCATTCCTCACATCTTTCTAACTTCCACGAGGTTCATTTAGTTCTTAGCACCTTTTTCTGTAATACAACCAATGTAAAAGAAATTATTTTATTTTATACATTTTTTTTAATTTTACTTACGCCTGGACGGAGAATCGAACCGTAGACCAGACAGTTTGTAAGCCAACACACAATCCACTGGGCTACGTATCTGTTATTGGCAGACAGACAGTTATCGCTATAGCCACCAACGCACAACCAATGCTTTTATATTTATAGAGCATAGTTTTGGGCCACCACGAGCCGATGAAAAAAAAACCTTTATTTTACAGAAATATACCTTCAGTTGGCCACTCTCTCAAAAAAAACAACAAAAACTGTTGGGAACGGAAATAATGTAATTATATGTAAAAATTATTAATTCCAAAAATTATCGCAAGATTTTGAAAATATGTCTGGCATTACATAAAAAAGAATATTTCTATATAAATTTTTGTCAAAATGTTATTTCTATAGGAAATTTTGTCAAAATTTTATTTCTATAGAAAATTTTGTTAAAATTTTATTTCTATAGAAAATTTTGTCAAAATTTTATTTCTATAGAAAATTTTGTCAACATTTTTTTCTATAGAAAATGTTGTCAAAATTTTATTTCTATAGAAAATTTTGTCAAAATTTTATATCTATAGGAAATTTTGTCAAAATTTTATTTTTATAGAAAATTTTGTTAAAATTTTATTTCTATAGAAAATTTTGTCAAAATATTATTTCTATAGAAAATTTTGTCAAAATTTTATTTCTTTAGAAAATTTTGTCAAAATTTATTTCTATAGAAAATTTTGTTAAAATTTTATTTCTATAGAAAATTTTGTCAAAATGTTGTTTCTATAGAAATATTTTGTCAACATTTTATTTCTATAGAAAATTTTGTCAAAATTTTATTTCTGTAGAAAATTTTGTCAAAATTTTATTTCTATAGGAAATGTTGTCAAAATTTTATTTCTATAGAAAATTTTGTCAACATTTTATTTCTGTAGAATATTTTGTCAAAATTTTATTTCTATAGAAAATTTTGTCAAAATTTTATTTCTATAGAAAATTTTGTCAACATATTATTTTATTAGATAATTTTGTCAAAATTTTATTTCTTTAGAAAATTTTGTCAAAATTTATTTCTATAGAAATATTTCGTAAAAATTTTGTTTTTATAGAAATATTTTGCAACATTTTATTTCTATAGAAGATTTTGTCAACATTTTATTTCTATAGAAAATTTTGTCAAAATTTTATTTCTATAGAAAATTTTGTCAAAATTTTATTTCTATAGAAAATTTTGTTAAAATTTTATTTCTATAGAAAATTTTGTCAAAATATTATTTCTATAGAAAATTTTGTCAAAATTTTATTTCTATAGAAAATTTTGTCAACATATTATTTTATTAAATAATTTTGTCAAAATTTTATTTCTTTAGAAAATTTTGTCAAAATTTATTTCTATAGAAATATTTCGTACAAATTTTGTTTTTATAGAAATATTTTGCAACATTTTATTTCTATAGAAAACAACAACTTTTCATTTCTATAGAAAATTTTTTTTTGTAAAATTTTGTCAAAATTTTACATCTATAGGAAATTTGGTCAAAATTTTATTTCTATAGAATATTTTGTTAAAATTGTATTTCTATAGAAAATTTTGTCAAAATATTATTTCTATAGAAAATTTTGTCAAAATTTTATTTCTTCAGAAAATTTTGTCAAAATTTATTTCTATAGAAAATTTTGTTAAAATTTTATTTCCATAGAAAATTTTGTCAAAATGTTGTTTCTATAGAAATATTTTGTCAAAGTTTTATTTCTATAGAAAATTTTGTTAAAATTTTATTTCTATAGAAAATTTTGTCAAAATTTTATTTCTATAGGAAATTTTGTCAAAATTTATATTTCTATAGAAAATTTTGTCAACATTTTATTTCTGTAGAAAATTTTGTCAAAATTTTATTTCTATAGAAAATTTTGTCAAAATTTTATTTCTATAGAAAATTTTGTCAACATATTATTTTATTAGATAATTTTGTCAAAATTTTATTTCTTTAGAAAATTTTGTCAAAATTTATTTCTATTGAAATATTTCGTAAAAATTTTGTTTTTATGGAAATATTTTGCAACATTTTATTTCTATAGAGAATTTTGTCAACATTTTATTTCTATAGAAAATTTTGTCAAAATTTTATTTCTAAAGAAATGTTTGTCAAAATTTTATTTCTATAGAAAATTTTGTCAAAGTTTTATTTCTATAGAAAATTTTGTCAAAATTTTATTTCTATAGAAAATTTTGTCAACATATTAGTTCATTAGATAATTTTGTCAAAATTTTACTTCTATAGAATTTTTTTTTGCAAATATTTTTCAAAATTTTATTTCTATAAATAATTTTGTCAAAATTTTATTCCTATAGAAATCGAACAAAACATCAAGAACTCTACCAATCTACCAAACAGTAAAAAATCTACCATTTTTGTTAGAATTCTACCAATTGTGGCAACCGTGGTTATGAGTGATACTAATCATTAAATCCATAATTTCGCTATGGCTTTCTAATACATCAATTTTTGTCTAATACTTCAATTTCAAGTAGTTTGTTTGATAAACAAATTACTTTATTTACCATTTCCTCATTACTCAGAGGTGCTAACTAAATGATTGTATTTCCTTCGTTCACTACATAAATAAATTTGAAACGTGCATTGCTAAAAACACAAAAAAAAACAAAAGACAAAGACACTTACATAGACTCCGTTTATTTATTTTCTGTGTACAAATCATTTCCTTCCTAGTTGCTAAAGTTGGTACAAATTACATTTAATTTACACGTTTTCTTTTTGTTTTTACACTGTTTCGCCCAAAAATTAGTGATACGAAGAAAAAAACAATACAAAGTTGTAGCAATAATTATACCTTAGGGTTTTTTTCTATACTATGATAGTAACCCATTATCGTATTTGTTACTATAACCGTTAGTGTTCATGTAATGATAGTATGGAAATGACCATTATCTTGTCAACCTTAGGGTAAAAGATATCTTGTAATCTCACTCTCTATTTCTTTGGCTCATAATGAATTGTAATGTCAATCATGTATATGACCCCACCTTATTCTCTTGTAGCAACAGGGAGTGATGCCAATCATTAACATGCAATTGTGAATGCACTCGACCGGCATTTTGTTTATTATTGTTTTGGTGTTCACACTAACGCCACATTTGCTTTGTTTTTAGAATCGTGGGAGTATATCTCATGACAATTAGCTCGTGCTTAGCTGTAATCGCATTATGATGTGGGAAGAAAGAAACATGATTGATGGCTGCTGAGCTGATCTATGTTATTGCTACTGTTTTCATTGTAATTATTCATTGAATAGAACGTAGTGTTAATTTGTTGCCAATTATAATGACATGATTATTAGACAAAATATTGAATAAAAACCAATGCTTAGATAAACAAGAACAATTTGGCAAGAAACGAAATATCTACATTTGCGGTTCTAAACAATTTTCTACAATTATGATTAATAACGCTAAAATTTCCCATTGGTAAGTCTGGCAACTAAAGGGTGATTTTTTAGCTATTAGCAACACTTTACACAGCTGACGCATGTTTCGTGTTTT